>NC_059303.1:3925359-3932859 GCF_017591435.1 Portunus trituberculatus
ACAACACCTTCCTCAGCCACACACGCCCCGCTGCTCCTCACCAAGAGATATGAGTATATACAAGAGTTAAGGGCCTGACCTATATGACCCTGTATAACCCTGTATAACTCTGTGTAACTCTGCATAACCCTTCCCCATCTTTCTCCCTGTCCCAAATCATTCCTTAATAATTCTGCATCCTTCCCTAATTCTTTTTTTTTTCTAATTCATTTCTTATATCCTTCCCCATTTTCTTCTCCAGTACATCCCATTACACCCTGATTCCTCCCAAATCCTTCCCCATGTTTCTTTTTCATTATCCCTATCCTTCCCGCAATCTTTCCCTTTTCTTCTAATCTTAATTCTAATACTTCTCCATCCTTCTCTATCCTTGCATACCCATCCTCCCAAACTTTATCTATTCTTCCCCATCCTTCAGTTTTAATCCCAATACTTCCCCATGCTTCCTTAACTCTTTCCCATCCCTCCCTATCCTTCCCCAACACTTCCATATCCTGCAACAGTATTATCCCATTCCACATCCCTCCTTATGCCTCATTAATTCTTATCTGTCCCTTCCTATCCTCCTTCCCATTGCCTTCTTAACCCCTTCAGTACCGTGACGCGTTTCCATATTCATTCTGCTTAACTATTTGGTGATTATATACAGCTTTAGAAACTTGCATGAGGGGATTAAGATAGTGAAGACTGTGACCATTAATCTTCTGACCTCCATAAACCCTTCCTAATGTCAATAAAACGGTCTAATCGTACACTAATCTCAAGGTAAAAATGTGTCCCAGTATTGAAGAGGTTAATCTTTCTCCATTCTTCCTTATTCTCCCTCCAACACTTCCATATTCCTCTACCAGTACTACCTCATCCCAATTCCTTCCATTGCCTCCTTAATCCTTCCCCATCCTTCCCTGTCCTTCTCCAACACTTCTATATCCTACAACAATACTATCCCCCATCCCTTTTCCATGCATTCTTTCCCCATTCTTCCCCATCCTTCCCCAACCTTCAATACTAATCCATGCTTCCTTAAATCCTTCCCCAACACTTCCAAATACTATCCTATCCCCCATCCCCCATCCCTCCCCATCCTGCAGGACCTGTCTTCACGCACCAGGCAGCTCCTCACCCCACTGGCCGTGACCCTGGACGAACCCAACGCAATCCTAAACGTCCTTGATCTTGGAGCCAAAATTCCAAAGTCTGTCTCAAGCTCATATTCTCAAACACTCTTGCGACTCACCTCCACTATTTCAAAAGGCTTTATTTAAATTCACACGAGTTTTTAAAGATGTTTTACTGTTCTAGAGGCAAAGTGACAAGGGTTTTTTTACATTAACCCCTTCAGTACCATGACGCGTTTCCATATTCATTCTGCTTACTATCTGGTGACTTTATACAGCTTCAGAAACTCATGTGGGGATCAAAATAGTGAAGACTGTGACCATTAATCTTCTGGCTTCCATAATGCTAAAAATAAAAAAGGTCTAATTGTACACAAATCTCAAGGTAAAATGTATCCCAGTACTGAAGGAGTTAACTGGAGAAACACTCTTGAAACCCCGCCAATCATTTCTGTGGCCTTGGAAAAATAGTCGTGGTGAAAGAGCAAAGCGTTTCTGAATACGTGCCTGAGTGTCATGAAGTTCAAATTTTATGCATGGCAGGGTCTCATGATCTGCTGTCCGTCTCCTGCTGTCATGCACGTGTGTTCAATAGGCAGACTTCATTATACCAGCAGGTTAATGTTAGTTGATTTATCTGTAATGGTTCTGCAAGTGTGTGTGTGTGTGTGTGTGTGTGTGTGTGTGTGGTTATTGTGGTGGCGGTTGTGTTTGGGGAATATTTAATGGTTGAAAAGTAAATATGGTATGGTTTCCCGCTGGGGTTTTGCTTTTTTGTTACTATTTTTACTATTATTATCATTATTATTATTATTATTATTATTATTATTATCATTAGTAGTAGTAGTAGTAGTAGTAGCAGAAAAAGTATTAATTTTGGATAAAGTAATAGCAAAAATAGTAGTGGTAATAGTCGTAGTAGTAAAAAATCAACTTTATTATTATTACTATCATCACTATTCTTATCATCACCATCACCACCACCAAGCCCATCAAACAATGGAATACCAGAACACGGATCTGACGAAGGAAACTCAAACCCAACCTTTATTCTTCCCTCCCCCTCCTCCCGCGCTTGCTTCCCTTGTCCTTGGCGGGTCCGCGTCAGGTGTAAAGAGATGCATGACGTCTGCCCCCTCCTGGCCGCTCCTTAGGTCAGAGTTCTGTAGGGGAATACTCACTCATCACTAGAAGTCCTTGCAAAACCACTCATCTCTCCTTGTCTCGCCTTATGCCACCTCATCCTTAGTGTTTCGAGTCTTTCGTCATCTTAAGTTGTCTTGCTCTTCACACTGGTGCCTTCGCGTCGCTTACTCGTGGTATTTCCTTCCCATACGGTGGTTATTTTGTTATTCTGGTTGAGTTTGTCTCTTTCCTGAATTATTTTGTGTAGGTATGTTGCTGTTATCGTTGTCGTTTGTAAGTGGTGGTCTTTAACTTGCTGCGGTGTGTTAAATCAGTCAGTCAGTCAGTCAGTCAATGAGTAAGTCAAATAGTCAGTTCGTCAGTGAATCAATTAGGCTGTTTTTTCTGTCTCTCTTTCTGTCTACCTATCTATCATTATATTTACATACCTCATCTATTTATTAATCAGTCAATTAATCAATTCTCTTAATAAAGATTTCGTCGATCAACGAAAATCCACTTAATTGCACGAGTTTGAAGCACCAAGACAACGAATGTGTCACGCAAAGCTTGTTATGGTTGTGTTTACCTTATAGGTCTGACCGGCGGATGGGGAGGAGCCTTCACCTTTACTAATACACGGCATGCTATAACTTTTAGTTTTGACAATGCAGCCTCTTCAGGACCAACAGGCCTGCTGAGGTCTGCAATTTATGAACGATTTATTGAATGATCTAAACACTGAAGAAAAAAGGACATTTGTTTATCAACGAAACTCTGTGATTATATTTTCCGTTGGTGTCAATGTTCTACCACATCACACCTGAAATTCCTTTACCTGCAGCCGGCGATAACCTTGTAAGGCTCAGACCCTTGACGCTAATGATAATAAGAAGTGTGCTATTTGATTAATCTCTGCATGACTTCCCTGAAAAATAACCAACTAGATAAATTGACTAAACAACTAACCAATTGATAAAGCAAATAAAAGTAGAAATAAAAATCTAGGTAATAAAACACATGAACTATTAATTTTTTCCCCTTTGCTGCCAAAGATATGTTCTAAAAATTCTACTATAATCTTGCAACACATTTCATTTAGCTTAAGGAGTAACTGTAGTAGTGAAATCGTTAACCAAAGTAGGAGAATCTTAACATTTGTAACCAGTACCAGAAATAAGATCACGGACTAGTATTAAACACAGAGGGAACACCTTAACTCTTTCACTGCCAAACAATTTTTATCCATAATCATCTTTGAATCTATAACCCAACTCTTATTTCCATACCTATCTCTTGAATATCTTTAAA
Source organism: Portunus trituberculatus (assembly GCF_017591435.1). NCBI lineage: Eukaryota > Metazoa > Arthropoda > Malacostraca > Decapoda > Portunidae > Portunus > Portunus trituberculatus. The sequence goes on from NC_059303.1 coordinate 3,928,914, forward strand.
GATAAAACATTAATTTAGTTTCTTCCGTTTTCTTTCTCTTTCTGTCCTTGCAAACATTTTTTTTCCACACTGCTCTGCACGTTAATGGGAGAGCTAACTTCTGCAACCAACATATGCACAGATAAGTATATAAACAGTTAAACGCAGGAAAATCTCACAGGAAGCATATAAAAACATTAGCGGACATGACACAGAAACACACACACACACACACACACACACACACACACACCTGGATGTCGCAGTGTGTGGCTGGCTCAATGACTCACCACCACCACCATTACTACCACCAGCAGCACGGACGGTCCAGCACAACACAAAGCCAAGAAACATCAACAGTCTCCCCAAGGCCACACGTCCACCACCCCGCCCCGCCTCACACAAAGCCCCGGGAATAGAGTCATGACACGATCCGCGGTGTTAAGTGTCATGGTTATCATTCATTTAGTTCACGCCATGCTCTTCATTATCAAATCGGGTCCCTCCTCCTGCTCCTCCTACTCCTCCTTCCTCTTCTTGTTATTTTTGTTTCTGTTGGTATTGGTGTTGTTGCTGTTGTTGTTGTTGTTGTTGGTGGTGGTGGTGGTGGTGGTAGTATTGTTGTTGTTGTTTCTCCTCCTCCACCACCTCCTCCTCCTCCTCCTACTACTACTACTACTACTACTACTACTACTACTACTACTACTACTACTACTACTACTACTACTACTACTACTACTGCTGCTGCTACTACTACTTCTTATCCTCCTCCTCCTCCTCCCCTTCTTCCTGCTATTGTTTTTACTTTTTCCCTCCCTCCTTTTAGATTTTCTTTAATTTTTCTTGATATGTGATCAAGAGTAACAAAATACATTCAATAAAATAAAAATAAAATACACAAATAAACAAAACTGATGAATTAATTAATAAATGAATGAATAAGACAAAAATACACAAATAAGAAATGGACACTAAAAATGCAAGTCCCACAAGAAAAGTATAAAAAATATGGCTTGGTCTTTATGTTCCTTTGTGATCTGCTCCTCCTCCTCCTCCTCCTCCTCCTCCTCCGCCTCCTCCTCCTCTCCACGCATTCCTTATCAACTTTAGAACCATTAGCATTCTCAGACTGCAAGTATATTATGTATATGTCCTTTTTTTTTATCATTGTATTTATTATTCTCTGTATATGCCATCTGTCCTGACAAATCTATTACCATTAGTAGTAGTAGTAGTAGTAGTAGTAGTAGTAGTAGTAGTAGTAGTAGTAGTAGTAGTAGTAGTAGTAGTATTATTATTATTATTCTGGTAACGTCCAACTATACTTATTTTCCTCCTGCCAACATCACGCTTCTGCTTCCCTGAGATAAGAATCTAATTACACCCAAGACACGTGTCCCTCAGGTGCTGGATACTGTGGCGGTTACTCTCTCTCTCTCTCTCTCTCTCTCTCTCTCTCTCTCTCTCATCAAACTATCTTATTGCATTCTTTTATTTATTATCCAATCGTTTTTCATTTATTTATTTTTTTTTTTACTTTTAGCTTTTTTATTTAATTAGCCTTTCGTTATTTATCAGTTATTTTCTTCATTATTCATTAAGTTCTTCCTCATTATCCCCTTTCTTTTCTCCCTCCATCGTCTCATTCTCGTTCCCCTTTTTCTTTGCTATTTGGCGTCAATTTTCCTTTTTTTCCCTTTTTTCCTTTTTTTTTTATTTCCCACCTCATACTCCACCTCCCTTTACATCCTTCTCTTAAACCTTTTTTTCTTCGTTATGCTTCTCTTCTCTTTTTCTGTTTTACATTATTTTCTCTATTTTTTTTTCATTACATCCTCCTTCCCGCTCTTTCTCTTTATTTTTTCACATCCTCCTCTTCCTACAAATAATGACACATCCCTACACACCTTCCTTCCATTAAATCACCACCTTATTACTATACCACCACTACCACCACCCACTTCAATCTCCACTAAACACTTCTATATACAAACTTAAACCAGGCGTCATAATTAGCAGCATCCCTGGGTTTACAAACTGCAAAGCTCACCTCACTGGCTACCTTCATTCTGGTTCAAGCAAGAAGTGAGAAGTCGAGGTTCAAGATGGTGGTGGTGGTAATAATGAGATGATTAATTGATGATGATGATAATGATGATGATAATGATGATGATGATAACGATAAGGAGGAGGAGGAGGAGGAGGAGGAGGAGGAGGAGGAGGAGGAGGAGGAGGAGGAGGAGGAGGAGGAAAAACAACAACAACAACAAAAACAACAAAAGCAAGAAGAAGAAGAAGAAAATACAAAAAGAAAAAAGCAGAAAAGATATACTGATCTTATAAAAGCCACATACACAACAAACATCACAACACAAACCATCCCTTTAATAAACACAACCCAACACAACACACCCTCAACAAACACCGCAGCACCACACCACAACACTCACTATACCACAACACGTCACTGGGCAAATATAAACAAACGCGGGGACAAGAAGAGGCAGGCCAGCCGGAGCAGGAGGCGACGCAGGGCCCGAGAGAGGCTGGGAGGGATCCGGTTTGAGGTGCTACAGATGCTGGACCTGCAGTGCGTCCCTTCAGTTGGCGGAGGATAAGCGCAAAGGGCACAAAAGACGATGCTGACCACGGACAAGCAGGAAGTTTTGGTGAATGTTGTTACTTTATTCTATGGAAATAATAAGTTGTTGCTGTTGTTTTTATCATATTGTTGTTGTTATTATCATCATCATCATTATTATTATTATTATTATTATTATTATTATTATTATTATTGTAATCATTATTATTATTATCATTATTAGCATTACTATTAGCATTATTATTACTGTTATTATTACTATTACTATTATCATTATCATTGTTATTATTATTATTATTATTATTATTGTTATTATTATATACTATTATTATTATTGTCATCGTCATCATCATGGCAACAGGCAATGATACAGCCAAGATGAATACGTATTATTACATCACTACTCAAATATTAGTGTTATCTTTTTCCTACTTCTTGTTTTCCCTAGTGACCACAGGCAAAGAAACATCTCAGATGAATATCACTACTTCATTTAAAACAAGTATTAGCTTTTGTTTTTCTTTTTCTTCTTCTATTGACGTAAGAATTATTGTTTTGTAAGAATCATGTTTGCAATCTAAGTGAAACTTTTTTTTCTTTTGCAGTAAGTTGTACTTTTATAAACAATTATATTTCACATTTTTTTTTTCTAGAACAGAAACTGATGAGAACCTATTTCTTTAACATGCTTCTCTTCATACAAGTATTATATTTGCAACAAGCCTGTCAAAATAGCCATAAAACAGATAAGCGACTCGCCTCTCTGTTATCATCTGAATCTCTCATTACATAACTTTTACACTTTAGAGGGAACATGTCAGCACAGCTAAGAAAGTTCACAAGAAAATATCTGTTGCTACAATCTGCCATTTAACAACACTATTTTGGAGCAAACATGTCTACAGTTTATGAAGAGAAAAGAAAAAAAAAATAAATAAAAGAAAAAAAAATGGAACCTAGCTGTAAATAAAAATATCACTGTATATCTTTTACATCAATAAACTTCAAATCGTCTTCACCACCTACTTCACGTTATAGGCTCGTATTTTCAAACACTTCTGTGCTTCACTATTTAAAAAAGGCTTTAGGTATCTAAATTTACACGTGTTTATATTTTTTAAGGTGTTTTTACGGTTCCAGAGCCAGAGTGCATTATTAACTGGAGGAACATTCTTGAAAACCCTGCTAATCATCTCTGTAGCCTTGGAAAATACGGCCCTTATCCCCCCCCCCACTGGTCCTGTTCCTGTAGCGTCTTGCAATCAATCAATCAATCAATATACAACTTCAATAACGGCTGAGTCACACCATTGTCACCATCACCTCCCTCACTCACTGTTCCCCGCACTATCGATCACTGACACG
>NC_059303.1:3937859-3967859 GCF_017591435.1 Portunus trituberculatus
GTTGGTTTAAGTTTGTAATTGAGCACACCTTACTCTTACACTTTCTCATACTTCCATACTGTGTTCATAAATAGTTTGTACACGCGTCCATCTCCCATGCATGTAACACAGCAGTAGCATTGAGATATGAGAGTCTAAAACAGTCTTCTCATATCCACCTCCTCTCCTCTCTCCTTCTCCAACAAATAAAACTTTTCAGCTTCAAAATTTTGCTCCTCTCTTCCCTCCTATGTTTATTTATGCATCAATTCTGCATTCATACATAAACTATACACTAATACAGCTACCCTGAATTCCTGTGCATGTAGAAATATAAATATAGTGAGGAAAAAGCAAGAAAATAATGGTTTTTTTAGTCCACAGACCGCAGCCTCCTTCACCAAAAGACATCAGTAAGAATCATCTTTTTTTCCTCATTTTTCCTCCCTTGCACCCATTTGCACTTCCAAACAATGCCAACAAGTGAATCATTCACTTGCATATCTACTATTCATGTCTCAGCCTGATGGTTTAAGCTTCTGAGATAGAACAGTTGGGAACAGTACATCACTAAAGCTTCAGAAATTTGATACTTTGGAACTCTTGTGTTCTGCTGCCTACTGAAATTTTGGACTTTTACTGTACTACTACTACTACTACTACTACTACTACGACTACTACTACTACTACTACTATACACACACACACACACACACACAATAGATAAATGGAGATATGGAGACAGGACATAATGAGACCCGCTCGAAACCTGTACAATACAACTAGGTAAACACACACACACACACACACACTCTCTCCCAAACCTTCCTATCCACTTCCCAGCCTCTCACCTTCTGTGCCAGAGTGTGTAATCGATTGCAGAGGTCCACTGCGGCATTAAGACACTCGGACAGACACTGAGGGGCTGCCTGACCTCCACCCTGCACCATTAGGGCCATCTGACCTCCTGCATGTTTGGGTATCATGCCCACTGTTAGCTGGTTACTGCCTGCAGCCTCCTCCTCCTCTCTGGTGGGGTCCAGGTACAGAACGTCCCCTTGAAACAGCTGAGAGAGAGAGAGAGAGAGAGAGAGAGAGAGAGAGAGAGAGAGAGAGAGAGAGAGAGAGAGAGAGAGAGAGAGAGAGAGAGAGAGAGAGAGAGAGAGAGAGAGAGAGAGATTTTAGTGTTCTGTGAGGTTTAAGAGATGTTTTGGGATTTTCTGGAGGGTTTTCATTTTAAGATAGTTTCTTTGACATACATACACATATACATATATGCATGTGTGCACACACACCCTCTCAATCCTTACTCACAACCACAGAATTACTATCATTTTTCTTAACTACAAGAGAACACACACACACACACACACACACACACACACATACACACACACACACACACACACACACACACACACACGGTCATGTGTATCAAACTTAATAAGCTTCTACTCCAGAGTTATTGCACGACTTGAAAACAGAGATGGATGGGTAGACACAGTATACCTGGATATTAAAAAGGCTTTTGATAAAGTCCCTCACGGAAGACTTCTTTGGAAACTAGAGATCATAGGAGGATTGCGTGGAACCTTGCTCGAATGGACAAGAGATTATTTGAAGGATAGGGAAATAAAAACTGTGATCAGAGATACATACTCATCTTGGAGTAAAGTAGCTAGCAGAGTGCCACAAGGGTCAGTGTTAGTCCCCATTATGTTTCAAGTTTATGTAAATGACATTCACATTGGGATAAACACCTATATGAATTTATTCGCTGATGATGCAAAGTTGCTAAAAGTTATCAAAACCAGAGAGGACTGTCTACTGTTACAGGAAGATTTAAACAAGATCTATGAATGGAACAAGAAGTGGAAATTGGAGTTTAATGCCAAGAAATATCACATAATGGAACTAGGAAAGAGTAAGAGAAGACCAGTATGGAACTATTTGATGGGACAAGAGCAAATAACAAAGACAAAAGAGGAAAAAGATCTTGGAGTGATCATACAAGAAAATCTGAGTCCTGATAAACACATAAACAAGATATTTGGACTATCATATAAGATTTTGACTAATATAAGAGTGGCATTTCATTACATGGATAAAGATATGATGAAAAAAATCATCACAAGCATGATACGCCCAAGGCTGGAATATACAGCAGTGGTATGGTCTCCGAGCTCTAAAAAAGATATAAGAAAACTGGAAAGAATACAGAAGATTGCTACAAAGATGGTGCCGGAATTAAAGGACCTCACATATGAAGAACGACTGAAGGAAATGGGACTGCCAACCTTACTGGATAGAAGAGAACGTGGGGACCTAATAACAATGTATAAGATAGTAAATGATATTGAAAAAATAGACAAAGAAGACCTGGTGCTGTTGGCGTAAGAAGATGGAAGGACAAGAGGACATGAAAAGAAGATCAGGATGAGGCATTGTGTGAAGGATGTTGGAAAATACAGTTTTCCACACAGAACGGTGGAAAAATGGAATGCATTGGATAAGGAAATTGTCGCAGCACATAGTGTGCATAACTTTAAAGAAAAACTAGATATGGAGACAGGACACTATGAGCCCCGCTCAAACCCTGTACAATACAACTAAGTAAATACAACTAGGTAAATACACACAGACACACACACACACACCAACCCTCTTTCCTTCCCTACATACCCACAAACACTCACCACAGAGGCGCCAACCACCAGGTCATACACATCAATGTTGGCGTGACACAGAGCCAGCCCTGCCGCAGTGACACAGGCGCCCAAGAGTGACCCGTCGTCCTCTATCACTGTCACATACACATCGATCTGTGACTTGGGGAACTTCTCCTGGTGATGGGAAATGGAAGGGGACTGTTAGTGGTTTGGTGATGGGGGAAGGCAAGAGAAAAAAAAAAAAAAAAAAAAATAAATAAATAAATAAATAAAATAAGAAATGAGGCAGAAAACAAAAAAACACAAAACAGAAAGAAAGAAGAAAAAAAAAAAAAACATGACAACAAAAAAAGAAAAACAAATAAAATCACATACACATGACAAAACAAAACAAAACAAAACCAATACAAACTTAAATTGAAAAATACAAAAGCAACAAACACTTGAAAAGTCAAATAAACAAGTAACAAAAATAAAAAAAAAGAGAATGAAAACCAAAATCAATACACACACACACACACACACACACACACACACCAAAACAATGATAGACTCCAGTGCATCTTTCAGTTGTCGGCTCATCTCCTGCTGTCTCGTGTCTGGCTGAGGAGGAAGGCGCACTGGGGCAGAGAATGGGGCCATTTTCACAGAACACAGTACCTGCGGAAAGAAAGTAGTAGTAGTAGTAGAAGTAGAAGTAGAAGTTGTAGTAGTAGTAGATCAGTTGGAGGCACTGAATGAAATAAGGTTAATGAATGATTGCTGTAAATATTTGTTGTTACAATTTTGCACACTCATAACAGTAGAAATAATAATCTCTATCTCTATACCAGACTACACAACACACATGTATAACAGGTATAAAGATGGGTCAATATGAGCTTGCTCCCCTCCCATAAACTACAACTAGGTAAATACAACTATGTAAATACACCCAGATTGGAATATGCAAGAGTTGTGTGGACCCCCAATAAAAAGAAACACATATGGAAGTTGGAGAGACTACAAAAAATGGCTACAAGAATGGTTCCACAATTTAAAGGGATGACATATGAGGAGAGACTAAAGGCTATGGATCTACCAACCCTGGAACAGAGAAGGCAGAGAGGGGATCTGATACAAGTTTATAAATTGATTAATGGAATGAATCAAGTGGATAATGAGAAACTGATCCTGAGAGAAGAATATGACATTAGAAGCACAAGATTGCATGGTAAAAAACTGAGGAAGGGAAGATGTCTGAGAGATGTTAAAAATATAGTTTCACACAAAGATGTGTTGAGACTTGGAACAGTTTGAGTGAGGAAGTGGTGTCAGCAAAGAGTGTGCATAGCTTTCAAGAAAAATTGGATAAGTGTAGATATGGAGACGGGGCCACACAAGCGTAAAGCCTAGGCCCTGCAAAACTACAACTAGATAAATACAACTAGGTAAATACAAACACACACACACACACCGTGTAGTGTAGTGGTTATCACGCTCAAGTCACAATTGAGAGGGCCGGGTTCGAGTCCCGGTGCGGCGAGGCAAATGGGCAAGCCTCTTAATGTGTGGCCCCTGTTCACCTAGCAGTAAATAGGTACAGGATGTAACTCGAGGGGTTGTGGCCTCGCTTTCCCGGTGTGTGGAGTGTGTTGTGGTCTCAGTTCTACCCGAAGATCGGTCTATGAGCTCTTAGCTCATTCCGTAATGGGGAAGACTGGCTGGGTGACCAGCAGGAAACCGAGGTAAATTACACACACACACACACACACACACACACTTACCTGCCCAGACATCTTGAAATCCTGCCCTCTCTGCACATCTTTTGGGCCATACACACCACAGCACACCTTAGTATTGCCAACTTCCACATACGACGAACCCTTGGCCTGAGTTATCATGCCCACACTCATGACTGCAAGAGAGAGGGAGAGGTGAAGTGAGAGTAAAAGAGCAGCTTGACAGTGGCCAGGGTGTATTTTCAAGGAAAGATAGACTAAATGTTGGAGAAATGAGATGCCTTTTATGTAAGAGGGGAAAACTGGCCAAGGAAAACAAAAATTATTAACCAAAACAAGGCCCACTTAGATGCCAGTCCCCTGAGTAGATCCAAGAAAGTTAGACAAAAGAATAGGATTAATGTCTTGAAACATCCCTCTTCAGTTAATTCCGGTGATAGGAAGAGAGACATATAGAAGCAGATTGGGAGTTCCAGAGTTTAACACGGAAATGGCTAAATCAAATAAGAATAAAATTAGTAAATACTAGGTGGTGGTATTGGAAGGTGTAATGGATAAACAGAGCTGGAAAAAACTTGAGCATGCTACCAGCCTCTCAACTGGAAGAAAATGAGGCACAGATACGAAAAAATGTATTCAAAACAAAGATAGTGAAAGAAGACAAAAATCATACAAAAAAATGTTTGATCAACACAAACCATAGATAGAAAACACACAAAAATTATATAAGAAATTTCAATCCCATTAAAAGTAAAAATACACCAATAACACTAATTTTCACAACCACAAACACCCACAGATACATCACCTCTCTCTCTCTCTCTCTCTCTCTCTCTCTCACACAGACACAGACACACACACACACACACACACACACACACACACACACACACACACACACACACACACACACACACACACACACAGTACCTACAAAAATAAAACATACAAAAAAAGTAAATAAAAAATACCAAAACACTAATTTTTCACAACTGCAAACATTCAAAACCACCAAAAAAACACACTCACTTTCCCTTTCTCTCACACACACAGCACCTACACAGCTTGCGAGGGTCCTGAGGCGTGCGGCCATCCCAGCGTAGTCCATCTTCTCTCAGGAAAGCACGAAAAGGGTGGCCGCAGCAAGGTATGACACACACTCTTCTCAGGTCCCAAAACCCGCCGTGTGTCTCGACTGCCCATGCTGACACTATAGGAGGAGAAGTGGTAATAGTAGTAATGGCAGAGGCAGTCCTGGCTACTTTTACGCCCTGGGTGAACTCCATCAGATGTCCTCCGCCTCCCGAAGCAAAACCCAAACCCACCACCAAACCCCACCTGAAAGTGAGATTCACAGGCGAAAGTTGATACTTCGTCCTCGTCCCCCCCCCGCCTTTTCTTTTGACACACAACCTGTATACATGACTCAGCAGTAGGTCAACGTAATAGTACAGGTGCCCCAGCGACCACTTCTCTAACTTGACATGGAAGTTATAACAGTATTAGTGTAGAAAACTGGCAATTTTTTTTTTCTGGGATGGGGGGTTAGGGGCATCCGTGTGCCCCTACATAGATTGTGCCCTAGGCGGTCGCCCACATTGACCATAGCAAAAACCGTTCCTGAGTAGTTGAAGTAGAAATAGTGGTAGTGGTAGTGGTAGTGATAGCAGTAAGAGCAGCAGCAGCAGCAGCAGCAGCAGTAGTAGTAGAAATAATAGTAGTAGTATTAGTATTAGTATTAGTAGTAGTGGTGGTGGTGGTGGTGGTGGTGGTGGTGGTGGTGGTGGTGGTGGTGGTGGTGGTGGTGGTGGTGGTGGCAGCAGCAGCAGCATCAACAGTAGTAGTAGTAGTAGTAGTAGTAGTAGTAGAAATAGAAATAGAAATAGAAATAGAAACAGAAACAGAAACAGAAACAGTAACAGTGGCAGTAGTGGTGGTGGTGGCTAGGGTAGTGTTGGTGGTGGAGTTTGGTTTCACAAAGTTAGATTAATTATAAGGATGCAAGGTTAGGTTAGGTTAGGTTTGGTAGGTAATTTTTGGAGGTTAGTTAGGATAGGTATGTAATCTGTAGAGGTTAGGTTAGATTAGGTAACCTGTAGAAATAAGTCAGGATTGGTTAGGTAGATAACTTGTATGGATTAGTTAGATTATGTTAGGTAGGTAATTAGTAAAGGTAGGCAGAAATAGTTCAGTAATTTCTAGATAGATAGGCAGGTTATAAGTAAGTAATTCATAGAGGTAAGTAATCTACGTACCCTTTCATAATCACAGGTAATAAGGTAATGAATGGAAATAGGTAATACGAGGTAGTTGCATAATTTCTACTCCCCCCTTTTGCCTGGCTTATTCTTTAGATATTTTGCATTATTTTTGGATTTCAGCATTCGTCTTTCTTACTATAACTCATAAACTCTCTTACCTTATCTAATACTTGGACGTATTTACCTTATTACTACTATTTTGTCTTTATTTTTCATTATTTTCGAGTGTTAGCATTTGTCTATTTAGAACTTGAGAAAATCTTACATTTCTATAAGTTCTATCACATTACTTAATGGCATGAGGATGTTTCTGTTATTACTACTGTTCCTGCTCCTTCCTGCCTGCTACTAACCTTCTATCAGGCTTATTCTAAAACTAAGATACAAATAAACAAACAAATATAAGAAATGCACTTTTATCAATGATAAGACAGACACGATCATTTCCTCTCCCACTGACTTACTTACTTACACCACTCCACCACCACCACTACTACTACTGCTACTAAGACTACTACCATTGTGCCACTCCTCCCGTCACTCCAGAAGGCGACGCTAACTATGTACACATAATTATAACTGAAAAATCACCTGTTCTGTTCAACTCTGGTTCTGTTTGTTGTTGTTGACTTCACAAGTTAACACACACATGGGGTATGGGGCGGTACAGCAGCCAGTCTTGATCCCGGGATGTCACTTTGATTTTTATGATTTCGCCTAATTATTGTTCCTTGAGATTTTTTTTATTAATTCTGACCAGGAAAAAAAAAAAAACATATCAATTAAAGCGAACTTGCGGCACTGTCCTCAAAAAACCGTCCCGCGTGCTCGCCTCGATTCCCGGCTCCCACTTCGCAGCTCCTCCACCCAGCGGATTTGACGTCACATTAAATGAGAAATATACAGTACAGATATGTCATGTATTTGAAGGGTTACACAACGGCAAAAAGGTTAAGAAACGCTGCCTTATTCGTTACCATATTCTGTCTCTCTCTCTCTCTCTCTCTCTCTCTCTCTCTGACCAATAGCGTGGCTAAACAAGAATTCAGTAATGAGGAAATTCAAATTCAAATGGTTTATTGACAGAAAAACATCAAAAGGGGCAGTTAGCAATGAGCAGAAATGAGGATCTCTCTCTCTCTCTCTCTCTCTCTCAGGTAGGATCTGAAGGCCCGGTCCCACAGGCCTTGCGGGTGAATTGCGACTGAATTACGCACGAAATTGGTAGGCATTCGCATCCGCACTGGGTGTTTCTTTCGCTCCCAGAATTTTAAACTGCACAAAATTTTGGTTGCGGATGGGATTCGTAATATATTCGCAATACATACGCAATACATCCACTATTATTCGCTGTGTTCGGCCTTTATCCGCAACTCCCGGATAATTACGTGTTGGTAGCGGAATGGGAGCGTATGTATCGTGCATGTATACCGAATGTATAGCATATCTAGCAATTATATGAATGCATTCTAAATACATGGCGTATAATTTGTGAACCAATAGCGATTGGATAACGGTAACCCAAGATTGTATATAAAGTGAACCACAACTGGACTCAAATATTATTGTCATCTGGTTCTGGAGGAGTATACACCTATATACCATGGACTCACAAAGATGCCGTCTGATTGTTGCTTTCACCAAACAACATAACAGTCAAGTTGCACAACTCTTGCAAGTGCTCTAGGAAAGAAGACGAAAAAGACAGTCAAGATCGGTCTCGGTCAGACCTTGGATTAGCAGAAGATTGGAGCTGGGGATTTACGATAAGCTGATGGTGGAGCTGCGAAATGAGGATCCAAGTTTCTTCCAGAATTTTATGAGGATGTCCCCAGCCATGTTTGATGAATTGCTAAACAGGCTAACTCCAAGACTCACCAGGCCAAGCACCAAATACAGGGACATGGCGTGTGGCTGGAGGTTGCCACACAACACCATCAGCAAAGTTGTGAGAGAAGTCTGTCAGGCTATATTGGAGGAGTACCTGGATGAGCAGTTCACATGCACTAGCACTGAAGAAGGATGGAGTCAACTCTCCATTGAATGGATGCAGAGATGGAACTTACCCCACACCATTGGGGCCATCGATGGCAAGCATGTCGCATGCAAAGCTCCCCAAGACAGGCTCTGAATACTACAACTATAAAGGCTTCTTCAGCATCATACTGCTGGCCATGATCAGTTCAGACTATAAGTTCCAGTGGGCAGACACGCATCTCTACCACTTATTTACCACATAGACGACCCTATTTGCCACTCACTGATATCCATAAACTCATAAGTAACAACATTCCAACATACATTATTGGAGATCTTAACGCAAGGCATACCCACTTTGGGAATAAAGACAATAATATAAAAGGAAAAAGTTTGGTAAACTTAATAAATAAGGGTAAAATGATGCACCTAGGTCCTTTTTTCCAAACTTTTTTAGGTGCAAATTCTGCTACAACACCAGATAAAATCTTTTCTAACAAACATCATTATCTAAATTGCATATCTGAACCCGGGGAATTAACTACATCCGACCATATACCAATTATCTTCAGATTGTCAACAAAACCATTTATCTATGACACACCACAAATATATAAAACTAGTAAAGCTAACTGGGAATTATTTCATGAAACTTTAAATAAATATATAACATTAAAAGAACTAAACGAAAGTGATATAGAACATCTTGAAGACGCAACCAATGAATGGATGGAATGTGTAAAAAAGGCAATGGACAAGGCTATCCCAAAAAGCAATCATAAATTCATCCATCAACTAAAAAGTACTCCTGAAACGAGAAACCTAGAACATCAATTTAAAACACTAAAACAAAATGCCTTAACAAATGGATGGACCAATGGTTCCTATACAGAATATATTAGAATTCAAGATGCAAAGAAAACTATAATAAGAATTGGGAAGAGAAAATTGCAGACTTAATGAATCACAGTAAAAACAGTAAAGAATTTTGGAACAAATTCAAAGTATTAAAAGGTAAAAATATCATACATACCAACTATATGAAAGACTCAGACGGGAACAAATATTATACAGATAAAGAAAAATGTGACTTACTGGAAAGAACTTGGAGGGATATATTTAGAATTACTGAAGAAGAAGAAAATAAATTTGATAAAAATCATTCAGATCATATAGAAGCTTTCATAAACGTAAACCAAGAGAGAGTATTTAATTTTCCCACATTAAATTTAAGTAGATTAAATGAAGAAAACTATCAAACAAGAAAAATTGAAAAAGACGAAATAAAAAGTTATATAAGAAGATTTAAAAACAAGGCACCAGGAACCTCTAAAATCAATAAATCAATATTAGATAATATTCCAGATAAAGCCCTAGAACAACTTCTCACCCGATAAATGAGGTCCTTGAGCGTGCCCTTGTTGTTGTGGGGGATGATGGTGACGATGTACGTGTGGGAAGAGATGTTGGCAAAGTCCACGTCCAACACTGGGTAGATGCACGGGTGGTGCAGAGCCTGGGGGAGGGGCACAATCACTGCTGCTGCATCTCCTTCACCTCGACCTTACAGACTTAATCAAGGATAATCCATAATTTTTCCAAGTAATTAAGTCTACAAACACACACACACACACACACACACACACACACACACACACACACACACACACACGGAAGGATGAAGACTAAAGATTTGGTGTAGATTTCTTGAAGGACATTAATATTTGAGTCTCAAGGATTTTTCATGATACTAAAACAATAGTCAAGATCAAATAAGAGAATAATAATGATCTTTTAAAATACATTCACTTCATCCAAGAAGAAAAAGAAGAAGAAGAAGAAGAAGAGGGAGAAGAAGTAGAATGTGTAGAAGAAAGCAATATGGATTGGACTATTAATATTATGTGTGGCCGCGCGGCTGTATTTCCTTATTGTTTTCGGCTCTAACCCGCCTCCAATCATAGGGACCTGGTGGGAAAGCGGGGTTTTCGGGTGCTGAAAGCTAAAATATGACCACCTCTTAAAACCAAAAATAAGTAGGGAGCTACTGCTTTTGTTGTTATGACTTTGATAGCCGCCGACATCTGAGTAGCGTAGTCAACTATACCTACGGAAAAAAATTTCTTAATATTTACCCACTAATCTAATTTAACATATACCTAAGTTAATACAGTATAACTTATTACTTAACCTAATATTGGCACTGCTGTAGTAGTGAGGTAAACTAAATATTTCGGAAGATTTTTTCGTAGAGACGTAAGTTGACAAAGCTGCTCATATGACGCTCATCATAACAGCAGTAGGATTTTTGGTGTTAAGAAGTGATAATTTGCCATGCTTCAGCTTTCCCCATCCGAAAACCACGCTTTCCCACTAGGTTCCCAATATTGTAAGGAGTGACACCGAGAAACAATGGGAAACAGAGCCAAGAGGCCAGTCTTGATATTTACCTTATTAACAAAACAATATGATCTTGAAAATATGCTAAACAACTTATGTTTTTTTTTCTAGGACAGGGAAAGATGAGAGCAGAAATACTGAGAACGAAGAGAAGACTTGTATATATACACACACACACACACACTTAACAGAAGTCACAAAAAAAAAAAAGAAATGTTTGAATGATGTAAGACAAACACAGCTGCTATCCATGAAAGCAGAGATATTCTGGAATTAAGTAAAAAAAAAAAAAAAAAAATTGCAACAAGGAATATACATCAGAAAATAAAAAGAACACACAAATGAAATGAACAAAGAAGAAAAGACAAAAAGAAGACAACTATGCGAGTACGTTTAGGTGAGACCGTGCTCGTTTCTGGTAATCCCGTACCTGGAAGAGCTCGATGAGTGCCTCGCGCGTGCCGTGGGTCATGGGGATGGGGCAGTGCTCGTCGTAAGGCTGCAGGGTCATCAGGTGCTCGGTCTTCACGGAGGCGTCACGAATGATAAACCAGTTCTTGTCAATACGAGAACCTGGGCAAAAATAGAAAGGAAAATGAAAGTGGATAAATAAAACACACTGTGGAGTGAATACGAAGATTACAAAGCGATTACTCGTAGATTTAGAATATAACATAGATAATGTTTTTTCGAGTTAATCGTTACTGTATTAAAAAAGAAAAGTATTAGGGAGTGAATAAGGAAAGGTCATTAAAAAGAATGCATTGTACGTAGATAATAATAATAATAATAATAATAATAATAATAATAATAATAATAATAATAATAATAATAATAATAATAATAGTAAAAGAAAAGAAACATTTAGGAGTGAATACGAATATTACGGAATTATTAGATTTAGAATATAATGTAATAAGGATTTTTTTGTTGATCGTTACTCTATTAATATTTTGTCCTGTCCGTTGAGAGGGAAAGAAAAGTGGTGGAGTTTGTTCTTGTACATTTTCTCTCTCTCTCTCTCTCTGACTTCCACTGGTTTTTTTTTTTTTTTTTTTGTTATTCTTGTAGTTTCCTCTTTCCTTAATCTTTATGTCCTTCTTTACAATCACTCCTTTATTTTCTTCCTCCTTTCCTGATCTTTCCTTCTTTCTATTATTTCTTTTTCTTTCCTTTCCTTCCATACTTTCGCCTGACCTAAATTTCCTTATTGATATCTTCCATTTGTTTCATTTATTTTCCCTCTTCTCTTGTTTTCATTCACTTTCCTATCCCGTATATCTTTCTTTCTCTTTTCCTTCTCCCTTTCTTTTTGTATTACCTTGTTTTTGCCCCTCGATTCTTCCTCAACTTCTTCCCATTACCTTTTCCCAACCTTTCAATTTTTTTCCTTGTCTCTTCTCTTCTGTCTCTCTTCCTCTATCTTCCCTTCCTCTCGTGCAAGTTATCACCCCTTATCTCATTTCTTATTCCCTCCTTCTCTCTCTCTCTCTCTCTCTTATGACTTTTAACCTAATCTTTTCTCATTCTAATTATAATCTGCGACAATTTTTCAAACAGGTAATTTATCACCTCACCTCATAAATCATCATCACAAAGGAACGCATAGAAACAACAAACAGCAGTAGATCTTCCAGGCTTCATGAGTTAGTTTGACACCGGTTTGATTTTCTATTCATAAGTTAAGCACAAGAGATGCAAGACAGTGAAGGCGAGTGAGCATCTATGTAATCTATTAAACGCATTGTTACTGTTATTCTAAATATGAATATGTAATGCTATGTTATTTACGTTCCACTTCTATCGTGACTACTGGATATTAGCAAGAATTTCACGTCCTCAACATCCACAAAACGACTAATTACTTCTGTGGTCTTTGGAAATACAGGTGTTTCGTATATGAAACGTTGAATATACCTGTCCTAACTCTCAGATGCTGATAAGGAGTCTTCGTTCTCGAACAAACAAACTCCACACAGACAGAGACAGAACTGAATCAGACAAAATTGTAAAATATATGAAAGAAAAGTTTTGGAGCAGAGTTGGGAAAAAGAGAATAGTTGAAGGATATTGACTAGTGAGTGACAGAAAATAGAAGTGAATAATCTAAGGCAGCTTTCACACGAAAGACTTTTGCCGGCCCGGCACATGCCGCACTGTGTAGCATTACAATGACTCTTATGGGTATATTCACTTGAGGCCGTAACGGCAGACTTGCCGTTACGGCAGCCGCAGAAAGGTTTCGGTGAACACGTATTGCTATGAGCGCTTTCACACATCCGGTGTTTCCCCGCGTGCGTCAACGGGTATTTGATTTTTTGCACTCACCTCAATCACACCAATTTTTCACCAAGAGTCGGCAATTTTATATCATCTTCAAAAGCAAATCTTTTCCGAAAACTAAATTTCTTCAGGCACGGAAAAGACTTGCAGGAGGCGCTGGAGGAGGAGCTGGCCGGCTAGACCTAGGGCCCCAGGTCTATGCCGGCCTCACGCCGCAGGTCCTCCTGCTTCACCTCCTCCTGCTACAAAATTGTTGGTGTCTACCTGCAGCCCCATCACAGCCAGAAAATGTTCATCATGAACAGCTAGAGGACTGAACAGTCATCAGCAGACACTGCCATCTGACCATCTGAGGAGCCCTTTAGGGGAGGACTGGGCTCCTCCGCAGTAGTGAGGGGATGGAGGCATGCACACCATTGCCCATTGGACTTAGATTGCAGCAAAAAAAAAAAAAAAAAAAAAAAAAAAAAAAAAAAATTGTAGCTGTAGGAACCGTAGTTTTAAGGACTCTAGGATTAAGGAACGTAGTTTTAAGGACCCTTGGATTAACCGTTGGTGCCATATACCTGCAGCCCCCCACAGCCAGAAAATGCTCATCATGAACAGCTAGGGGACTGAACAGTCCCCAGCAGACACTGCCATCTGACCACCTGAGGAGCCCTTTAGGGGAGGACTGGGCTCTTCCACAGCAGTGTCCCTGTGAGGGGCTGGAGGCGTGCCAACCACTGCCTATTGGCCATAGACTGTAGCTGAAAAAAAAAAAAAAAAAAAAAAAAAAAAAAATGTAGCTGCAGAAACCGTAGATTTAAGGACTCTAGGATTAAGGACTTTAGGATTAAGGAACGTAGTTTTAAGGACTCTAGGATTAAGGACTCTAGGATTAAGGACCGTAGTTTTAAGGACCCCTGGATTAACCGTTGGCGCCATATACCTGCAGCCCCCCACAGCCAGAAAATGCTCATCATGAGTAGCTAGGGGACTGAACAGTCCCCAGCAGACACTGCCATCTGAACATCTGAGGAGCCCTTTAGGGGAGGACTGGGCTCCTCCGCAGCAGTGTCCCTGTGAGGGGCTGGAGGCGTGCCAACCACTGCCTATTGGGCATAGATTGTAGCTGTAAAAAAAAAAAAAAAAAAAAAAAAAAAAAAAAAAAAAATAGCTGCAGAAACCGTAGATTTAAGGACTCAATGATTAAGGACTCTAGGATTAAGGACTCTAGAATTAAGGACTCTAGGATTAAGGAACGTAGTTTTAAGGACTCTAGGATTAAAGACCGTAGTTTTAAGGACCCCTGGATTAACCGTTGGCGCCATATACCTGCAGCCCCCCACAGCCAGAAAATGCTTATCATGAATAGCTAGGGACTGAACAGTCCCCAGCAGACACTGCAATCTGACCACCTGAGGAGCCCTTTAGGGGAGGACTGGGCTCTTCCACATCAGTGTCCCTGTGAGGGGCTGGAGGCGTGCCAACCACTGCCTATAGGCCATAGACTGTAGCTGAAAAAAAAAAAAAAAAAAAAAAAAAAAAAAAATGTAGCTGCAGAAACCGTAGATTTAAGGACTCTAGGATTAAGGACTTTAGGATTAAGGAACGTAGTTTTAAGGACTCTAGGATTAAGGACTCTAGGATTAAGGACCGTAGTTTTAAGGACCCCTGGATTAACCGTTGGCGCCATATACCTGCAGCCCCCCACAGCCAGAAAATGCTCATCATGAGTAGCTAGGGACTGAACAGTCCCCAGCAGACACTGCCATCTGAACATCTGAGGAGCCCTTTAGGGGAGGACTGGGCTCCTCTGCAACAGTGTCCCTGTGAGGGGCTGGAGGCGTGCCAACCACTGCCTATTGGGCATAGATTGTAGCTGTAAAAAAAAAAAAAAAAAAAAAAAAAAAAAAAAAAATGTAGCTGCAGAAACCGTAGATTTAAGGACTCTAGGATTAAGGACTCTAGGATTAAGGAACGTAGTTTTAAGGACTCTAGAATTAAGGACCGTAGTTTTAAGGACCCCTGGATTAACCGTTGGCGCCATATACCTGCAGCCCCCCACAGCCAGAAAATGCTTATCATGAATAGCTAGGGACTGAACAGTCCCCAGCAGACACTGCAATCTGACCACCTGAGGAGCCCTTTAGGGGAGGACTGGGCTCTTCCACAGCAGTGTCCCTGTGAGGGGCTGGAGGCGTGCCAACCACTGCCTATTGGCCATAGACTGTAGCTGTATAAAAAAAAAAAAAAAAAAAAAAAAAATGTAGCTGCAGGAACCGTAGATTTAAGGACTCTAGGATTAAGGAACGTAGTTTTAAGGACTCTAGGATTAAGGACCGTAGTTTTAAGGACCCCTGGATTAACCGTTGGCGCCATATACCTGCAGCCCCCCACAGCCAGAAAATGCTCATCATGAGTAGCTAGGGAACTGAACAGTCCCCAGCAGACACTGCCATCTGAACATCTGAGGAGCCCTTTAGGGGAGGACTGGGCTACTCCGCAGCAGTGTCCCTGTGAGGGGCTGGAGGCGTGCCAACCACTGCCTATTGGGCATAGATTGTAGCTGTAAAAAAAAAAAAAAAAAAAAAAAAAAAAAAAAAAGTAGCTGCAGAAACCGTAGATATAAGGACTCTAGGATTAAGGAACGTAGTTTTAAGGACACTAGGATTAAGGAACACGCAACACAACACAACACAACACAACACCACACACACGGAAGGAGCCTTTTTGGGGAGAAAGAGCTCCAACCACTACACACAACACACACACACACACACACACACACAACACAACACAACACAACACACACAAACATACAATACAAACACAAACACAACACAACACAACACAACACAGAACACAACACAACACAACACAACACAACACAACACAACACAACACAACACAAACACACAACACAACACACACAAACACACAACAAAGAACACAAATAGGCTAGTCTAGGCTATGCTAGGTTAGATTAGGTTAGGTTAGGTTAGGTTAGGTTAGGCTAGACTAGGCTAGGCTAGGATAGGTTAGGTTAGATTAGGTTAGGATAGGATAGGATAGGTTAGGATAGGTTAGGTTAGGATAGGATAGGTTAGGTTAGGTTAGGTTAGCTCTCACTCTCTATCTCAAATTAAGTTCTCACTCTCATTAGAAAGCTTCTTAAGTCTGTTTCTTCTGACAATAATGTACAAATGTTCTTTATATGGTACTGCAGCCACAAAAACACCCGCCTTCTTACTGCAACTACAATCATAAACACAACACAAACACAGCACAACACAACACAAACATAGCACACACATACACCCACAGTCCTACTCCAAGATCGGTCACTATGAGGTCTGATCTCTTTCCGTAGGGGAAAGGCTGGCTGGGTGACCAGCAAACGACTGTGGTGAATAACACACACACACACACACACACACACACACACACACACACACACACACACACACACACACACACACACACACACTTTTTTTTTTTCTTGTCACCCACCCACACACACACACATTGTGGAATTGGTGGAAGAGGCGAGAAGGAAAAATGATGAGCGGTCTGAGGAGGAAAGAGAAAAGTTTTTTTGGAGAGTTATAGGAGAGAGAGTCAGAAAGTGGTATATGGAAAGAAGGAATACGGAGGAACCCCTAGAGGGAGCAGTGGGTGGACCGTAATGTATACTAATATAGATGGGATACTGTCAAGTAGATTGGAATTGCAAGACTATATGATAGTGGAGAAGCCTGATATCGTGTGTTTGACTGAGACAAAATTGCATGAAAAAACAAAGATAAATTTGGATAATAAATATAATATATGGAGAAAGGATAGGGAGAGTAAAGGTGGAGGAGGAGTTATGATTATGACGAAGAAAGAAAGAAATGTGGATAAGGTTTGGTATGGGAAGAACAACGCAGAAGTGATAACCATAAGGATAAAAAGTGATGGAAAAGAATTAATAATTATGGTGACCTATGTACCTCCTAAAACAAATTCTTGGACATTAAGGGAATACGACAATATGATCAAGGATACTTTACAGAGTTTGGAAAGTGTATTATCTGGAAAAAGAAAGGTGATACTAGTAGGAGATTTTAATTGTAAGGAGGTGGATTGGGAAAATCTAGTAAGTGGTGTTGGAGAAGAAGCATGGGGAGAGAGATTTCTTAATCTAATGATGGAAAATATGATGGAACAGAGGGTGAAGGAAAATACTAGATATAGAGGAGATGATGAACCGGCTAGACTGGATTTGGTGTTAACAAGAGAAGTGTACCTATGTGGAGATATACAATACAAGTGTCCTTTGGGAAAGAGTGATCATGTGGTTATGGAAATGCAGATAGCAACAACACAGCGAAGGAAGGACGAGACATACAGGAGTGGTAGATTGAATTATAGAAAGATGGACACAGAAAGTTTGAAAAATTATTTCAGAAAATTAGATTGGGAGGAGATGTTACAAATCAGAGAAGTGCAAAAGAAATATGAGATTTTTATGAAATATTATAAAGAAGGAGTTATGAAATTTGTACCAAAGTATAAACCAAGAGAGGAAGGAAGAAAGGATTGGTTTAATGCAACTTGTGTTAAGGCTAAGGAAAAGAGAGATGTGGCTTGGAAAAGATGGAAAAAGAGCAGGAATATACTAAATAAGGAGAATTATAGAGTGGCAAGAAATGAGTATGTGAGGGTAAGGAGGAGGAAGAAAGAAAATTTGAAAAAGATATTGTAGACAAGAGTAAGGAACACCCAAAATTGTTTTACAGGTTCATAAATGGTAAACTTAAAAAGAGAGAGTCCATTGAAAGATTAAAAGGAGAGCAAGGGATAGTAGATGACCCTAAGAATATAGCGGAATTGCTAAATAATAGGTTTCAGCAAGTATTTACTAAAGAAACAATGTTTGTAAAGCCACAGAATATACAAGGAAATGTGCACATGGAGGACATTAAGATACCAAAAAAGGAGTTATATAAAATGTTGGAGGAACTTAAAGATGATAAAGCGATGGGACCAGATGAAGTTTCAGGAAAATTATTGAAGGAGTGTAGAGAAGAATTGATTGATCCATTATATGATATTATAAGGTGCTCATTAGAAACAGGGGAAGTACCAGTAGAGTGGAAGAGAGCTGAAGTGGTGCCCATTTATAAGGGAGGCAGTAAGGAAGAGCCTCTTAACTATAGACCTGTGTCTCTAACAAGTGTGGTCGGTAAGATTTGTGAGAGGGTGATAAAGAAATATTGGATACGGTTCCTGGAGGATCATAAGTTATTATCGGATCATCAATTTGGCTTCAGGAAAGGGAGGTCATGTGTAACAAATCTACTGAGCTTTTATTCAAGAGTGGTTGACAAAATACAGGAGAGAGAGGATGGATGGACTGTGTATATTTGGATTTAAAGAAAGCTTTTGACAAGGTACCTCACGAGAGACTGTTATGGAAAGTAGAGATTTATGGAGGACTGAAAGGAAAAGTGTTAAAGTGGATGGAAAACTACTTGAGATGGAGGGAGATGAGAACGATAATAAGGGATGCAAGGTCGGACTGGTTGGTGGTGGAGAGTGGAGTCCCACAAGGCTCAGTGCTGGCACCAATACTTTTCCTGGTATATATAAATGACATGCCAGAGGGAGTAAACAGTTATATTAATTTGTTTGCGGATGATGCGAAGTTGTGTAGGTGTGTGAAGAGTGAAGAAGATTGTGAAATTTTACAGGCAGACCTGGATAAGATTTGGAAGTGGAGCAAGAGGTGGCAAATGGAATTTAATCTGAGCAAAAGTCATGTGATGGAGATGGGAAAGAGTGGAAGACGGCCAAGAGGGTCATATAAGATGGGTGAAGAAGTAGTGTTGAAAAAGGTGGAAAAGGAAAAGGATTTGGGAGTGATAATACAAGACCATGGGCAGTTTGAGGCTCATATTGATAAGATGTTTGGAGAAACGTATAATTTGATAAAAAATATTGGATTAGCCTTCCATTATATGGATAAAGATATGATGAAGAAATTAATTAGTATGGTAATTAGACCAAGATTGGAATATGCTGGAGTGGTTTGGTCCCCTTATAAAAAGAAGCATATAAGGAAGTTGGAGAGATTGCAGAGAATGGCAACAAAAATGGTTCCGGAATTGGCAGAAATGACCTATGAGGAGAGATTAAAAGAAATTAATTTGCCTACCTTGGAACAAAGAAGAGAAAAAGGAGATTTAATACAGGTTTATAAACTGTTGAATGGACTGGATGAAGTGGATAATGAGCAAATGATGTTGAGAGAGGAAAACTTAAGTAGAACTACAAGATCGCATAGTAAAAAGATAGCCAAGGGAATATGCTTGAAAGATGTGAAAAAATATAGTTTCCCACAAAGATGTGTGGAGGTGTGGAATGGCTTGAGTGAGGAGGTGGTGTCAGCAAGGAGTGTGCATAGTTTTAAAGGAAAGTTGGATGTGTGTAGATATGGAGACGGGGCCACACGAGTATGATACCCAGGCCCTGTAAAATTACAACTAGGTGAATACAACTAGGTGAATACACACACACACACACACACACACACACCTTCAATTCAATACAATATCAATATCATTTAATAATTGAATAATGTCACTAAGGAGAGGCAATCATAGAACCTACTTTTTCTTATTGTTTGGACTTCTTTATGTAAAAGAATAAATCATGTATTCAAGCTAATAAAATCATAAAGTTATAGTTCTATACAGTAAGATTCTAAGCTGGATCTTTTGATATTCAAAACAATAAAATTGTACATGTGTTGCTGTGGCATTAGGAAAGTAAAGAACCGCTTTACTATCAGAAAGAGACTGGCAAGGAAAATATGGCTCACTCTTCTAAAAGCACTCTGTAGTATGTCAGTAGTATATCAATTTAATTTGGGAAAAGCCTGTAGCAAATAGTAAAAAAAAATATGAGAAAAATATAGTGTTTCTGTGACTGGGAAAGACTAAGAAGTACAAATGGTAGTGATGGTATATGCAGTGGTGAAGAAAAAGAACTATATGTGTAAAACAATCTGGAATAAAGTTGTCTGAGACTAGTAATCATATCATCCTAAGAGGAGCATGTTGTCTGGCATTTTCTCAGGCCTAGTATGGTCTTAGAGGAAGGGACTGTTTGACAAAATAAGATCCAACTTAGTGAATTTACTGTATTGAGAAAATTAACTAAGTAGTACATGTTGAAGATGCAGGAAAATGAAGAAGTTATCTTAGAACACTCACCTTCTCTGTTTTGGAATCTTCTGACTTCCTTGAGGATGTTCCTTATCATTGGTGAGTACCGAATCTGGAACTGTGACTGTGGGGAAGGACGAATAAAAACTTGCATTACAAATCAACAAAGAGTAAAACTTCAATATTGCATCATATCAAGACATGGTGTGTATGTGTGTGTCTGTGTATCAAACTGATTCCCTTAGTGGGAGTGCTGCTACATTTTTTTCTGGTGCAAGTAATGTGTATTGCAAAACAGTAGAATATGATAAACATAAAAGCATTTCATTATGTACTACATCACTGGCAAAAAGACAAAACTTTCACACTTACGTATTTCTATCAAATCACATTTCTTTTCAAATTTCTTGTATAGTCATCTACTCATCTCACAACAACTCTTACAAAAAGCTAATTGCAATCTGTAATTGCAACTGAAAGCTGGAAGCCAGCAAATGAAAGACTAGGCAAGTTTCTTCCAGTTCAGTTTAGTGAGCAACAAAGTTGCATATTTAATATTGGTTTTAGATTTATATGTACGTACACTAGAATAAAGTCATATTGCTGGAAAAATGATGCTCTCTTCCTTTATGAACAAAGAAACAAATAAACCATGGAAATTTCTTTGATGAACCTTGAAGCAGCAACAGTTATTTGCAAGATTACCCTAATTATGTCACGGAGTGAAATAAATCTGTTTTTCCAGAAGAACCAAGCATGTTATTTGAAAGATGCTGTAAAATAAGAGAGAGTCTGTAATTTTCTGTATAATAAACTCAATAATTTTCTTTCATCTCAAGGAAAAGCTACACATGATACAATACCTATAAGCAGATGTATGTATTAAATAAACTATAATAAAGCTTCATGTGATTGTATAAAACATTTGCTAACAGAACTGTTCTCATCCTTTTTTTTCTTTTTTCCATATTTAAGATAATAATCATAAAACATGTATCAATTCTACGCTACTACATATTATATATTTTATTACCAGTAATGGGGTCTAGCATAAAAATCTGTTATATTCTTTTACTAGAATTTCTTTTCTATATTCTTCATTGATGTGTTAAGGAGAAAAATGTTCTAAAAAAAAAAATACAATAAATAATGAAAAGATATTTGCCACATGAGCTACAAAACTAATGCAAAATTACAATGCTTTCTTAAGAGCAACATCAAGTGATATACAAATAGTACACAGGTGTCTACACATTAGAAATGTTAGTGATGAATGTTCTACAGCTAACTCAGAACACTACACAGAAACACTCACCTTGTGTTACTCAAAGGAAAGATTAAGAAACAAAAGAAACAACAATAAGAATAACTGAATTTACAGCAGTTTGAAAACTATTTATGCACTTGTAAAACATATATTTCAAAACAGTGAAATGAATTTTAGATCTGAAACTATTTTCTTATTTATGGTCAAGCAAACTGATGTAAATGGAACCAAGACTTTACCATCAAAGCCACTGTAAGCTTTAAGAGAAAACAATAATTTTCCAAATCAGGATTTTATGAAACAATGGAACAAAACCCTGGGAGTGGTTAAGTTAAACGAAATACAGGAATGTATACTAAACTTAAACAATACACCAGCTTAATAAGGAAAGTTTGGTTTACTGATAAAACCTGTCTATTAGGGAAGTCTGGACAAAAGAGGACATATAAGACAATATTTTCAGGATTGATAATGACAGGCATTACAAGGAAGATCAAAATCATTATCATGCACAATATTGAGAAATCTCAAATACAATATATAGTATATGCCAGCTTGCATGGTGCCTGATTATGTAAATATATAACAAATTTTGTTAAGAAAATTAGTACTTTATTTTGAAGTGATTTAGCTATACACATGTTGAACTTGTTCAGAGGAATAAAAAACTCAACAGAGGCTCATTAAGATCATGAAGATGGGAAAAAAATATCTGAAAACACAATAAAACAACAATTATAAATGTATGTCATCTTAGGTACGGAATACAATGTGGTCATCCATGGCCAGGCAGTAAAATGACCTTAAAAGTGCTACAAAATTTGATTTAATTCACCAGTAACTTAAAGGTAGCATTCAACCTCTGTATAAACTGTGACTTCTTCTGGGGGGGTTTCAGTGAACTGGAAAATGGCCTTGCAAACTGATATATATATATATATATATATATATATATATATATATATATATATATATATATATATATATATATATATATATATATATATATATATATATATATGTACATGAAAGATAAAGGCATGTGCATACTTGAGGCTAAATCAACTTCAAAACTGGTCTAAATGTAAAGGACATACCTCTTTAAATTAATGGTCTGATTTAAGTAGAGGTATATATTATGAATATGTATATGATATAGTGTAATTAAAATCTATCTTACACACATAAAAGAGAACATTACCAATATCTAAATTTAATTTCTAATATGTAATACTGCATGTAAAGTTTGAAATGATGATTAATCTAACTATTGCATCTGAAATGTATGTCTTGTAATGTTAAATCTAAAGTTCATTAAAAAGGAAAGTAAAGTAGTATCAAACAAATGAGCAGTGTATTGTAGTGTGCTCATATGTGGTCAGAGTGAAATGAAAAATGTCAGTAAAATGTATAACAAGAGTCATGTTATCTTGTCTTTAAATTTGGGAATCAAGAAGCAGTATTATTTGCCATACAATTCCATGGAAAGCTAAAGATATAAATAATATTGAGATGTATGTGATTGTTTTGTGTTACATTGCTGTGCATGTGTGTTCACTAATAGAGTTAGTTTACTAGTAAATTACATGAGGAAATACACAAAGTGCACGTGATAAGTACTCAGTACGTACATGATGTGAGCCAAACTTTCAAAATTTTATTTTGGAACTAAGAATACATATACTATAAGTTTACCTAAGTATATGCAAAGCACAGTGATACCATCACATGTTTGTTCACTAA
This sequence comes from Portunus trituberculatus, assembly GCF_017591435.1. Taxonomy (NCBI): domain Eukaryota; kingdom Metazoa; phylum Arthropoda; class Malacostraca; order Decapoda; family Portunidae; genus Portunus; species Portunus trituberculatus. Next base: position 3,961,356 of record NC_059303.1, read on the forward strand.
CTTTCCAGAGTGTCAGAAATAACTGAGACTTTGGGATATTCCACACTTTATTTTACCTTTTCTTTTTTTAATTCTATGCGTCCATTCGGGGTGACCCTGCTGGGGTTTATATAATTTTTTTTTATTTTCCCCTGTCCTTGCATAAAATTTCCATAATGATAATACTAATAATAATGATAATAATAATAATAATAATGATAATAATGATAATAATAATAATAATAACAATAATAACAATAATAATGATAATACGTATAATAATATTCTTGTGTCGTGGAGTGTGAGTCCTTGTAATGTCCTTAAAAATGTTTTTGAGTGATGAATTATACTGAAAAATTCTTTTGAGAAGCTCTTTCCTTTCTGAACTTTAATTTTTCTGAAATAAGTCATTCCTCTTAACAGACCCATGAAAGTACATTTTTAAGCAGTGATTGACGTCCAATGTTTACAAAAGTTATCTCTTTGCATGTCAACCTAAGAATGCACATGCAGCACCAAGCAAGATGGAAACACTACACAACAACAGTCTAACTTTACCTAGAAGGAAAGGCTTATAAAAAATATATAGTACATAGGTATATAATCACCCAATATGAAAAACAAATTACATTAACTACAAATATAAATCTACATGGAATGCAAAAGAAGCATTAGAGTTGTCAAAATATCTTATATAATCAAGCACTCACAAAAAAAGTTCCTTCATCATAAACATAAAATGAAGTAAACTTCTAGACACATAAATTTCATATACATAATTCATTAACTCTGAAAAGAGAAAATGACAATGATTATACACTTACACCTAAACAAGAATAAAGGGAAAGGGGTGGTGGGCTTTACTAGGGCTACATAGGGTGATTTACTTTATAGTAAATGCTTGCCAATTGTAGGAGGGTAAGCTAGGGTCAGCTGGAGCCTGAAGTCTATAATATTGGTACAAGCTCACCGGGAGAGGAGCTGCCCGCATTTCTCGCAGATCCAGGTTACGGAAGAAGTCAAGGCAGAGGATTTCTTCAATGCTGGGGTACTGGTCTCCATTACCAAAGATGTACTCCAGCACCTGCACCACCTGTCAACCCACCAGTCTCATCAGTGGTGGTGCAACAGTTACCATGGTGTGTGCTGAATAGACGTTACTTAGTGCTGATTAACATATATGATTTATTTTCTACAAACATTTTTCATTTCAGTATGATTGAATCTTTTATATTGAGTTCTGATAAGTTACTTGATGCTATATGTGCACATGTCTGTATTAATATTTTGAGTGAGATTACTTGACTTCTCATGCACTATGTACAAAAAGACTAAGATGCATAAAAGTATATACCTATCCCACATTTATCTCGCGAAACTGGTGCCTGAAAATGCAAGATAACAAGAAAAGAATAAATGGGAAATAAATGAACAGGTCCACCAACCCAAAAGGGGGGCTACTATACACCCCACTTCAGAGCCCCACCTTGGTATATTTCTTACACTACATCAACATTTTCCTGGGGTGTCTACTGCTAGATTTTGCCCTTTCATTGTGTCGATGTAGAGTCAGCTTCTTACATGATGAAGCAATTTTACTACCAATAATTCTAACTTAAAAGTGACATTCATCATGATTTTTTTCTTTTTTTTTGTCATGGTAGCTGTCATTGGCTAAAGCTAAGCTGCCTGACATGTATCATAAATCTGCCTTCTTTCTCTTCCCTTCGACACCCCTCTCCCTGTACTTTCCTTCCCCCATGCTTCTCAAAGATATACTTCTATTCTCTTTCTCTCTCTCTCTCTCTCTCTCTCTCTCTCTCTCTCTCTCTCTCTCTCTCTCTCTCTCACACACACACACACACACACACACTCAGTCCTATGAGCTCTGAGCTCACTCCGTAATGGGGACGACTGGCTGGGTGACTAGCAGGCGACCCAGGTGAACTACACACACACACACACACACACCAAAATGTTTTACAAATTCATAAATGGAAAATTAAATAAAAGGGAGGCAACAGAAAAGTAAAAGTTGGGGAAGAAGTATATGAGGATGCTAGAGATATAGCTGAAATATTGAACAACAACTTTTGCAAAGTGTTTACAAAGGAGGAGCATTTTACAGGAGAAAGGCCTACGGAAATAAAGCAAATGCATGACATCATGGTTACTAAAGAAGATATAAGGAAAATTATAAGTAACTTGAATATTAATAAATCAATGGGGCCTGATGGCATATCTGGGAGGTTGCTGAAAGAATGTAAAGATCAATTGTTGAACCCCATATTTGATATTGTGGAAACCTCCATACGAACAGGAATAGTCCCGAAAGAGTGGAAAAGAGCTGACATTATAAGAATGCCTATATATAAGAATGGAAGTAGAATGGAACCGTTAAATTACAGACCAGTATCGTTGACTAGTATATTGTGCAAGGTATGTGAAGAAGTAATTAAAGCAAAGTGGAGTGAGTATCTAGAAAGTGAAAACATCCTGAGTGAAAGGCAGTTTGGTTTCAGAATAGGAAGATCGTGCATATCCAATTTATTATGTTCTTATTCAAGAGTGACTAACATACTACAACATAGAGGTGGATGGGTGGATGCTATTTACCTGGACTTGAGAAAGGCCTTTGATAAAGTGCTACACAAAAGACTGATGTGGAAACTAAAGAAGATTGGAAAAGTAAGTGATAAACTAGCAAAATGGATGGAAAATTACTTAGTGGAAAGAGAAATGCGAACAGTGGTGAAAGGAAAGAAGTCAGAGTGGAAAAAGGTAACCAGTGGAGTTCCACAAGGGTCAGTGCTGGGTCCCATCATGTTTTTTATTTATGTTAATGATATGCCAGTAGGAATAGACAGTTACATGAATATGTTCGTGGACGATACTAAAATTATGAGGAGAGTTAAGAATGTGGAAGATTGTAACAAGTTACAGGAAGATCTTGATAAAATATATGAGTGGAGTAAAGACTGGCAGATGGAATTTAATATAAACAAGAGCCATGTTATGAAAATGGGAAGTAGATACAGACCAAACAGGGATTACAGGCTGGGTGATGAGAAAATTAAAGAGACCAATGAGGAGAAAGACTTAGGAGTAACGTGCAAAATACTCTGTCACCGGAGAAACACATTAACAAGATATTTGGGAAAACATATAATATGCTTCAAAATATTGGTCTTCCATTCCACTACCTAGATGAAGGAATGATGAAGAAGATACTATGCACTTTAATAAGACCCCAGTTAGAATATGCAGCTTGTGTCTGGTCACCACACATGAAGAAAAATGTGAAGAAGGTGGAAAGGGTACAGAGGCTGGCAACAAGGATTGTACCAGGATTCAAGGAGTTAAACTATGAGGAAAGACCGAGGGAGCTGGGGCTGACCACATTAGAAGAGAGAAGAACAAGGGGTGACATGATAACTATGTATAAATTGGTGAACAAGATTGACATATTGGACAGAGAATTGATAAAGGTGACCACAAGTAATCATCTCCAAGAACATGGAAAAAAACTAATAAAAGACATCTGTTTAAATGACGTGAGAAAATACAGTTTCCCGCATCGTAGTATTGATAAGTGGAATAAACTGACAGTGATGTCGTTGACGCGGTGTGTGTCAATCAGATGAAAGAGAGATATGACAGGAGTAGACAAGGAGACAGGACACAGAGAGCTTAGCTCGAGCCCTGTAATACACAAATAGGTAAATACAAATAGGTAAATACACACACACACACACACACACACACACACACACACACACACACACACACACACACACACACACACACACACACACACACACACACACACACACACACACACACACTAGGTGGGAGTTAACTTTGTGGGTATGTAGTGTTGACACCACATCACCACACCACCATCATCATCACCATTGCATCACCATGGTGGTGCTATCAAACACAATCACCAGATACCATCACATATCACAGCATCACCACACCACCACCATCACCACCACACACCATATCACATCATGCATCCTTCGTACCCCAACCAGCCCAGCCCTGGTGAGCACCCGCCAAGCCCTTAATTGCTAGCACAACCACCAACACGAGTATTTGGCATTGTTAGTACCTGTGCAGACGGACAAAGATTCGTATCTCCAAGTCGCTGGTGATCCCTGTCTTACTCTACGGTTGTGAGACATGGACACTGAACACCGAGCTGAAGAGGCGATTTGATGTCTTTGGTACTAGATGCCTTCGCATGATCATGGGATACCACTGGTATGACATTGTGTCAAATCAGTGATTACTCCGTAAGAATGATTCGAGGCCGATTACCAGCATAGTCCGTCAACGCCAACTGCGACTATATGGGCATGTGGCACGCTACCAGGAAGCTGACCCTGCACATCAGGTTGTCTCCGAAAGGGATAACCCAGCATGGAGGAGGCCAAGGGGATGTCCACAGAACGCATGGCTGTGGCAAGTCGATGCCTCCTGCTGGGAGCTACTTGGCATGGGAAGGGAGCCTGCATGGAGACTTGCGAGGTGTGACCTCCTGGAGTGGCACCATAGGGTAGGCGATGCGCCCCCACGCTGTTTGTCCCCCATGATTGATTGATTGATATAAGACTTTAAATATATGAGAAACATGACTAAAGTGTAATGATATCCAATAACATCAAGTCTAAGTATTCATATTTTCAAGTTTAATATTTTCATAATGTCAAGAACAAAACAAATTTTTTTTTATATGACAAGGAATGTTTTTTTTCTTTTATTTACCTTGAAAGTAGATTTCTTTGTATTCAGAAAACGTAATATATAATTTGGCTGTGATCTTTTTACCATTTTGGTGTGTTTGTGGTACCGTTAGTGAGAAATACAGGAGGTTCATTGGATTCACTGGACTTCGCTATGTAAACACTGAATTCGGTAATGTTATTATATGGTGATTATTGGTTTAAGTATTTGTTGTGTCTAAAACTGTAGTGTATTCCAGCCTTAGTGTCTTCTTTCCTCTCGCAATATTTAAAATGAATTTCGTACGTAAATATTGGGCCACAGAGCCACATCACTGGTGCCATCCTGCCAGGTCAGTGCATCAATGTTTATCTACACTTCCTTGTGTTTTCAGATCCAAAGAGTGAAGCAAAATAAGAATTAACTTACATAAAAGATATATAACTCCAAAATGTCTTTAAATAGGGCAATGGTTATATCCTTGTTCGAACACCTACAACATTAACAGCTGCGCGGACCCAGACCAGCACACCAACACCACCCTCCTATCTCACTGTATCAACTCGTCTACATTTCCTTCTATTTTCGTTGTTACCCTAGAACTTCCACCCGTTCTTTACCTGAAATGCATAAACATTAGCAGAAGGACAAAGAAAAGTGGAATGGAACTGTGTCAGGAAGAGTATTATTATTATTAGTAGTAGTAGTAGTAGTGGTAGTTAGTGTGTGTGTGTGTGTGTGTGTGTGTGTGTGTGTGTGTGTGTGTGTGTGTGTGTGTGTGTGTGTGTGTAATTCACTTCGGTCGCCTGCTGGTCACCCAGCCAGTCTTCCCCATTACGGAGCGAGCTTAGAGCTCATAGACCGATCTTCGGGTAGGACTGAGACCACATCACACAAAACACACAACAGGAAAGCGAGGCCACAGCCCCTCGAGTCACATCCCGTACCTATTTACTGCTAGGTGAACAGGGGCCACACATTAAGAAGCTTGCCCATTTGCCTCGCCGCTTCCCGGGACTCGAACCCGGCCCTCTCGATTGTGAGTCGAGCATGTTAACCACTACGCTACGCGGTGTGTATGTGTGTGTGTGTATGTGTGTGTGTGTACGGAGGGCCCAGCAGAACTCATAATGACCGATCTTTGCGGTGTACTACTACTACTACTACTACTACTACTACTACTACTACTACTACTGCTGCTGCTGCAACGATTACTACTATTGCTACTACTACTACTACTACTACTACTACCACTACTACTGCTACTGATAATAATGATGATGTGATCTTTGTTTAATTCACTTGTTTGATCTGCTGCAGTCTCTGACGAGACAGCCAGACGTTACCCTACGGAACGAGCTCAGAGCTCATTGTTTCTGATCTTCGGATAGGCCTGAGACCAGGCACACCACACACCGGGACAACAAGGTCACAACTCCTCGATTTACATCCCGTACCTACTCACTACTAGGTGAACAGGGGCTACACGTGAAAGGAGACACACCCAAATATCTCCACCCGGCCGGGGAATCGAATCCCGGTCATCTGGCTTGTGAAGCCAGCGCTTTAACCACTGAGCTACCGGGCCGTGTGTGTGTGTGTGTGTGTGTGTGTGTGTGTGTGTGTGTGTGTGTGTGTGTGTGTGTGTGTGTGTGTGTGTGTGTAGTGAGAAATACTGTCCTGAGAGAGAGAGAGAGAGAGAGAGAGAGAGAGAGAGAGAGAGAGAGAGAGAGAGAGAATAATTGAATGGGATTACATACCACTGAGCTACCGGGCCGTGTGTGTGTGTGTGTG
>NC_059303.1:3970359-4000359 GCF_017591435.1 Portunus trituberculatus
GACAAAAAATGCATTACTTACATAACTCTATACGCGGGTAAAGCTCCAGGCACCGTCATGGAGTTTCTCAGGGACAGTTAATTGTTCTGCTTCTACTTCTACTTCTTAATTCTTGGATGAAACTTGGAGTTAAGGGAGTGTTATTTTGTTCATAGTACATTACAACAAATCAACATTGCAAATAAAACTATATTACATGTTTCGATAGGTACCTATGTAATAATTGACTTATGTTTACACTCTTTATACATATCAGACCAAGAAGTACATCAATGTGCTATCTATGTACTACTACTAATACTCTTGATCTATCTCAAAGAACTAATCTCTCTCTCTCTCTCTCACCCGATAAATGAGGTCCTTGAGCGTGCCCTTGTTGTTGTGGGGGATGATGGTGACGATGTACGTGTGGGAAGAGATGTTGGCAAAGTCCACGTCCAACACTGGGTAGATGCACGGGTGGTGCAGAGCCTGGGGGAGGGGCACAATCACTGCTGCTGCATCTCCTTCACCTCGACTTTATAGACTTAATCAAGGATAATCCATAATTTCTCCAAGTAATTAAGTCTACACACACACACACACACACACACACACACACACACACACACACACGGAAGGATGAAGACTAAAGATTTGGTGTAGATTTCTTGAAGGACATTAATATTTGAGTCTCAAGGATTTTTCATGATACTAAAACAATAGTCAAGATCAAATAAGAGAATAATAATGATCTTTTAAAATACATTCACTTCATCCAAGAAGAAGAAGAAGAAGAAGAAGAAGAAGAAGAAGAGAAGAAGGAGAAGAAGTAGAATGTGTAGAAGAAAGCAATATGGATTGGACTATTAATATTATGTGTGGCCGCGCGGCTGTATTTCCTTATTGTTTTCGGCTCTAACCCGCCTCCAATCATAGGGACCTGGTGGGAAAGCGGGGTTTTCGGGTGCTGAAAGCTAAAATATGACCACCTCTTAAAACCAAAAATAAGTAGGGAGCTACTGCTTTTGTTGTTATGACTTTGATAGCCGCCGACATCTGAGTAGCGTAGTCAACTATACCTACGGAAAAAAAATTTCTTAATATTTACCCACTAATCTAATTTAACATATACCTAAGTTAATACAGTATAACTTATTACTTAACCTAATATTGGCACTGCTGTAGTAGTGAGGTAAACTAAATATTTCGGAAGATTTTTTCGTAGAGACGTAAGTTGACAAAGCTGCTCATATGACGCTCATCATAACAGCAGTAGGATTTTTGGTGTTAAGAAGTGATAATTTGCCATGCTTCAGCTTTCCCCATCCGAAAACCACGCTTTCCCACTAGGTTCCCAATATTGTAAGGAGTGACACCCAGAAACAATGGGAAACAGAGCCACGAGGCCAGTCTTGATATTTACCTTATTAACAAAACAATATGATCTTGAAAATATGCTAAACAACTTATGTTTTTTTTTTCTAGGACAGGGAAAGATGAGAGCAGAAATACTGAGAACGAAGAGAAGACTTGTATACACACACACACACACACACTTAACAGAAGTCACAAAAAAAAAAAGAAATGTTTGAATGATGTAAGACAAACACAGCTGCTATTAGTCTGGGTGCCAAACGCTGATATTCAATGGAACCCGGAATTTGGTGGTGCATAATTGTTTTAAGTGGTTTTCGAAACTTTAATATGTATAGATTAATTATCCAGTGGGTGTAGTTCTGTCACCCTTGAGGAATTTGAAAAATCCAAGATGGCTGCCAAGATGATTACCATATCCCTGACAGTAGCAAAATGCAGATATACTAGTATTAATTTATTCCCGTTCATTCATATTAATCATCATTATATATTTTTAGGTTTTCAAACTTGGTTTACATGTTTAAGTGAGCATTAAAAACCACTTATTACAAAATTTCAAGTATCCACAGGTGTTATACTCGAAGAAGTGTTCGTAATATGGGGAGGGTTAAAATTCTGTTTTTGGTGATTAATTTTTTGTGTACACATGTTTTAATTGGTACTGCTAATAGTCATCTGAAGTGGTGACATTATGCAGTAATCCTATATTATTACTCTTTGACCCATGTAGGAACGAGGGGTATTTTGATCACCGGCATCTCTGTGTGTGTCCACCTATTCATGTATTTATCCGTCTCGCCATCCATCCATCATATTTTCTTTAACTGTCATGCACTGGTCTTCCATCTGTCTGGTCCTTCATCCAGTTATCCATGCATTTTCTCGTATGGTGTACAGCTATTTTGGTAGCAGTTTTAGTACATCTATCAAACACCAATATACAATTTTGTACATTTCAGAGATTATAAGAAGTAAAAGATGACTACAGAGTGTTTTTTCAAGTGTTCCGGATCATCAGAGAAACTGATAACATCAGGAACACCACGTATCAGGTCCATTATTGCTGCCAGTCAACAACGTGGTGACAGTCTCCATGAATCATTGGAAAAACTGTTAGATGAGGATGAGACTTTTACCATCAAATGTCACAAAAGCTGTGTGTCTACTTACACCTCAAAGTCAAACATCCAGTACCACACAAAAGGAGTCAAACGGTCAAAAAGTGAACCTCTAACTCATAAAAGACTTCGCCGATCTCAGGTGCCTGAATTCGACTTCAAACTGCACTGCATATTCTGTGGTGAGACTTGTCAACATAGTAACAGGACGGATATGTCCCGCTGAAGTAAATGTTCAAGATACAGTTACTCTTGGCAAAGCTCAACAAACGGAATATGAGGCAAGTTGGCCACAAGGTTTCCAACAGCCCCTTAAGAAGGCAGTCGTGACTATGAAAGAGGCCCAAAAGAAACCCAGAACAGGACCATCAGAACAATTTGAGTCTGGTCTAATATTTGCAAGGGGTTTAGCTCTTATGAACTCACGTGAAATTAATGTAAAGGAATTGATGAGTCATGAACTGGCACATGTTCCTACTTCAATGTTTGAAGAAGAAACTGGTGAAATGAGGGTTGCTAAATCAAAGTCAGTTCTGAAGACAAAACTGAAGGTGGAGGAGTCAACCCGCAAAATTGGCCTTGCAGATGCAATAGTTATAGATGGCTGTGCTCTCCTTTGGGTTGTTCACTGGCCAGCGAAGGGCACTGTAAAAGATTTTGTACTGAACTACATCAAATATGTAACTGGAAAACTGAAAGGTAACTGCAGAGTGCATGTTATTTTTGACAGATATCTCGAATACAGTGCCAAGTCTGGTACAAGGTGTTCCCGTGCGACACCTGTTTCTAGGGAACACCAGCTATCCCTAAACTCACCCCTGCCTCCACAACAAATTGTGCTTACCGTCACAAAAAATAAGATACAACTGATAGACATGATTTGCGATATGCTTATCTCTACTGTTAAGGGCTTGGGAAACCCTAACAGTCTGGTTATAACTGGAAAGTCACCTGTACCAGTAGAAGTAAGCAATGGCCTGATTATCCCAAGACATGACTTGAAGACTCTGCATGAGGAAGCTGATATTATAATCCCTCAGCAAATGGTGTATTTGTCAGGTATTGGATGTCAGAATATCAGGGTAATTAGTGATGACACGGATGTATTTGTTTTGCTAACCCATTACTATCTTGAAATGAACCTTACTGCCATACTGTTAATGGAGCCAACAAGCCAGGGACGCTCTGTAATCAACATTAGTGAAACAGTATCTAAACATCTAAACATTGTTCCACAGCTTCTCTCAGCTCATGCACTTTCTGGATGCGACACGGTTGCAGGTTACTTTGGAATAGGTAAAGCAAAGGTTTTAAAGGTTCTGGAAGCAGGTTATGAGCTACAACATCTAGGAAACATTTCTGCTGATCTTAAAGATGTGTTTTGTGAGGCAACAAACTTTGTTGCTGCTTGCTATGGCCAGAAATGTCAGCCTGGCGAAACTATGTCAGATATACGTTACAAAGTGTGGGCTGCTAAGACAGGTAGGAAAGGTGTATGTCTCTTGCCAAAACTGAAGTCATTGCCTCCAACCCTTGAGTCATTTCGAGAAAATACAAAGCGAGCTCATTTCCAGGCCTGTATATGGAAGGCTGCCTTGAGTGAGGGACCGCCATGCTTGGATCCAGAGAAATTTGGCTGGGAAAAGGATCATCTCCAAAAGTTTCTTTGTGCTATTCCTCTGCCACAGGATGCTAAAGTCGCACCAGCAGAAGTTCTCAAACTAATTCAGTGTTCTTGTGGCAGCAGTCAGTGCTCCTCTTCAAAATGTAGCTGTGCAGGTGCTCAAGTAGCGTGCTCTACATTTTGCAAATGTGGAGCGAGTGAGATTTGCAATAATCTGAGAACAAAGCAAGTATTAAGAAATGATGATGTAGAAGATACTGATGAGGTCATGGATAATATTGAAACAAATTATGAGGATTCTGTAGATGAAGATGAGCTTGATGACAGCCAGTAACGGACACCTAAAGTAAAGTGGTGCACCTCATAGTGGTAAAGTTATTCTTTCTCTTAGCTATAATGAACTTAGCATTTAGTTACCTATTTGATGGTGTACCTCTTATTACACTGCATTTATAATACATGGAAAAGAAGTGTGTATTTTGTCACCTCAGATATTCTCGTTGTCTAGTCTGTTAATACGGCTGCCTTGCCAAACATATTGTGATGACATGCATACTTCATGATATTTAATTTATTATATATTCTAATAACAGTGTCCACATACATTTTCCATGTCAGGTAAATCCTGCAGAGTTTCTGTTCTCAAAAATGTCATATTCCGAACATACTATCAATGATTTTTCTTATGTATATATATATATATATATATATATATATATATATATATATATATATATATATATATATATATATATATATATCTGAAGGAAACACTTGTACCAGTCATTATATTAATTGATTATCTACATTTAATGTTAATTGGAATATTCAGTGTAACTGAAAGGGAAGCTGTCAGTTCAGGTTTTTTTTTTTTTATGTTCCAGCCTGTGTGCACAGGTAGGCATTATCTGCCCTTTGATGTTGTTAATCGTGAATTGTAACATTTTATAATTAAAAGCAATGACTATTTTCACAGTTTTACATATTTTTTCATAGTCCTTGGTTCTTTGCGGCCATCTTGGAAGCCATCTTGAATTTCTCAAATTCCTCAAGGGTTACAGAACTACACCCACCTAATCTTTCATCTGGACCCTTTCCAGATTTAAAATCCACCAAGAACAATTATGCACCACAAAATTCCGGGTCTTACCTCATTTCCTCCAGACTATATCCATGAAAGCAGAGATATTCTGGAATTAAGTAAAAAAAAAAAAAAATAAATAAAAAAAAATAAAAATTGCAACAAGGAATATACATCAGAAAATAAAAAGAACACACAAATGAAATGAACAAAGAAGAAAAGACAAAAAGAAGACAACTATGCGAGTACGTTTAGGTGAGACCGTGCTCGTTTCTGGTAATCCCGTACCTGGAAGAGCTCGATGAGTGCCTCGCGCGTGCCGTGGGTCATGGGGATGGGGCAGTGCTCGTCGTAAGGCTGCAGGGTCATCAGGTGCTCGGTCTTCACGGAGGCGTCGCGAATGATAAACCAGTTCTTGTCAATACGAGAACCTGGGCAAAAATAGAAAGGAAAATGAAAGTGGATAAATAAAACACACTGTGGAGTGAATACGAAGATTACAAAGCGATTACTCGTAGATTTAGAATATAACATAGGTAATGTTTTTTCGAGTTAATCGTTACTGTATTAAAAAAGAAAAGTATTAGGGAGTGAATAAGGAAAGGTCATTAAAAGAATGCATTGTACGTAGATAATAATAATAATAATAATAATAATAATAATAATAATAATAATAATAATAATAATAATGATAATAATAATAATAGTAAAAGAAAAGAAACATTTAGGAGTGAATACGAATATTACGGAATTATTAGATTTAGAATATAATGTAATAAGGATTTTTTTGTTGATCGTTACTCTATTAATATTTTGTCCTGTCCGTTGAGAGGGAAAGAAAAGTGGTGGAGTTTGTTCTTGTACATTTTCTCTCTCTCTCTCTTATGGTTTATATATATATATATATATATATATATATATATATATATATATATATATCTGACTTCCACTGTTTTTTTTTTTTTTTTTGTTATTCTTGTAGTTTCCTCTTTCCTTAATCTTTATGTCCTTCTTTACAATCACTCCTTTATTTTCTTCCTCCTTTCCTGATCTTTCCTTCTTTCTATTATTTCTTTTTCTTTCCTTTCCTTCCATACTTTCGCCTGACCTAAATTTCCTTATTGATATCTTCCATTTGTTTCATTTATTTTCCCTCTTCTCTTGTTTTCATTCACTTTCCTATCTCGTATATCTTTCTTTCTCTTTTCCTTCTCCCTTTCTTTTTGTATTACCTTGTTTTTGCCCCTCGATTCTTCCTCAACTTCTTCCCATTACCTTTTCCCAACCTTTTAATTTTTTTCCTTGTCTCTTCTCTTCTGTCTCTCTTCCTCTATCTTCCCTTCCTCTCGTGCAAGTTATCACCCCTTATCTCATTTCTTATTCCCTCCTTCTCTCTCTCTCTCTCTCTCTCTCTCTCTCTTATGACTTTTAACCTAATCTTTTCTCATTCTAATTATAATCTGCGACAATTTTTCAAACAGGTAATTTATCACCTCACCTCATAAATCATCATCACAAAGGAACGCATAGAAACAACAAACAGCAGTAGATCTTCCAGGCTTCATGAGTTAGTTTGACACCGGTTTGATTTTCTATTCATAAGTTAAGCACAAGAGATGCAAGACAGTGAAGGCGAGTGAGCATCTATGTAATCTATTAAACGCATTGTTACTGTTATTCTAAATATGAATATGTAATGCTATGTTATTTACGTTCCACTTCTATCGTGACTACTGGATATTAGCAAGAATTTAACGTCCTCAACATCCACAAAACGACTAATTACTTCTGTGGTCTTTGGAAATACAGGTGTTTCGTATATGAAACGTTGAATATACCTGTCCTAACTCTCAGATGCTGATAAGGAGTCTTCGTTCTCGAACAAACAAACTCCACACAGACAGAGACAGAACTGAATCAGACAAAATTGTAAAATATATGAAAGAAAAGTTTTGGAGCAGAGTTGGGAAAAGAGAATAGTTGAAGGATATTGACTAGTGAGTGACAGAAAATAGAAGTGAATAATCTAAGGCAGCTTTCACACGAAAGACTTTTGCCGGCCCGGCACATGCCGCACTGTGTAGCATTACAATGACTCTTATGGGTATATTCACTTGAGGCCGTAACGGCAGACTTGCCGTTACGGCAGCCGCAGAAAGGTTTCGGTGAACACGTATTGCTATGAGCGCTTTCACACATCCGGTGTTTCCCGCGTGCGTCAACGGGTATTTGATTTTTGCACTCACCTCAATCACACCAATTTTTCACCAAGAGTCGGCAATTTTATATCATCTTCAAAAGCAAATCTTTTCCGAAAACTAAATTTCTTCAGGCACGGAAAAGACTTGCAGGAGGCGCTGGAGGAGGAGCTGGCCGGCTAGACCTAGGGCCCCAGGTCTATGCCGGCCTCACGCCGCAGGTCCTCCTGCTTCACCTCCTCCTGCTACAAAATTGTTGGTGTCTACCTGCAGCCCCATCACAGCCAGAAAATGTTCATCATGAACAGCTAGAGGACTGAACAGTCCTCAGCAGACACTGCCATCTGACCATCTGAGGAGCCCTTTAGGGGAGGACTGGGCTCCTCCGCAGTAGTGAGGGGATGGAGGCATGCACACCATTGCCCATTGGACTTGAATTGCAGCAAAAAAAAAAAAAAAAAAAAAAAAAAAAAAAAAAATTGTAGCTGTAAGAACCGTAGTTTTAAGGACTCTAGGATTAAGGAACGTAGTTTTAAGGACCCTTGGATTAACCGTTGGTGCCATATACCTGCAGCCCCCCACAGCCAGAAAATGTTCATCATGAACAGCTAGGGGACTGAACAGTCCCCAGCAGACACTGCCATCTGACCACCTGAGGAGCCCTTTAGGGGAGGACTGGGCTCTTCCACAGCAGTGTCCCTGTGAGGGGCTGGAGGCGTGCCAACCACTGCCTATTGGCCATAGACTGTAGCTGAAAAAAAAAAAAAAAAAAAAAAAATGTAGCTGCAGAAACCGTAGATTTAAGGACTCTAGGATTAAGGACTTTAGGATTAAGGAACGTAGTTGTAAGGACTCTAGGATTAAGGACTCTAGGATTAAGGACCGTAGTTTTAAGGACCCCTGGATTAACCGTTGGCGCCATATACCTGCAGCCCCCCACAGCCAGAAAATGCTCATCATGAGTAGCTAGGGGACTGAAACGTCCCCAGCAGACACTGCCATCTGAACATCTGAGGAGCCCTTTAGGGGAGGACTGGGCTCCTCCGCAGCAGTGTCCCTGTGAGGGGCTGGAGGCGTGCCAACCACTGCCTATTGGGCATAGATTGTAGCTGTAAAAAAAAAAAAAAAAAAAAAAAAAAAAAAAAAAAAAAATGTAGCTGCAGAAACCGTAGATTTAATTAAGGACTCTAGGATTAAGGACTTTAGGATTAAGGAACGTAGTTTTAAGGACTCTAGGATTAAAGACCGTAGTTTTAAGGACCCCTGGATTAACCGTTGGCGCCATATACCTGCAGCCCCCCACAGCCAGAAAATGCTTATCATGAATAGCTAGGGACTGAACAGTCCCCAGCAGACACTGCAATCTGACCACCTGAGGAGCCCTTTAGGGGAGGACTGGGCTCTTCCACAGCAGTGTCCCTGTGAGGGGCTGGAGGCGTGCCAACCACTGCCTATTGGCCATAGACTGTAGCTGTATAAAAAAAAAAAAAAAAAAAAAAAAAATGTAGCTGCAGGAACCGTAGATTTAAGGACTCTAGGATAAAGGAACGTAGTTTTAAGGACTCTAGGATTAAGGACCGTAGTTTTAAGGACCCCTGAATTAACCGTTGGCGCCATATACCTGCAGCCCCTCACAGCCAGAAAATGCTCATCATGAGTAGCTAGGGAACTGAACAGTCCCCAGCAGACACTGCCATCTGAACATCTGAGGAGCCCTTTAGGGGAGGACTGGGCTCCTCCGCAGCAGTGTCCCTGTGAGGGGCTGAAGGCGTGCCAACCACTGCCTATTGGGCATAGATTGTAGCTGTAAAAAAAAAAAAAAAAAAAAAAAAAAAAAAAAAAATGTAGCTGCAGAAACCGTAGATTTAAGGACTCAATGATTAAGGACTCTAGGATTAAGGACTCTAGGATTAAGGAACGTAGTTTTAAGGACTCTAGGATTAAGGACTCTAGGATTAAAGACCGTAGTTTTAAGGACCCCTGGATCAACCGTTGGCGCCATATACCTGCAGCCCCCCACAGCCAGAAAATGCTTATCATGAATAGCTAGGGACTGAACAGTCCCCAGCAGACACTGCAATCTGACCACCTGAGGAGCCCTTTAGGGGAGGACTGGGCTCTTTCACAGCAGTGTCCCTGTGAGGGGCTGGAGGTGTGCCAACCACTGCCTATTGGCCATAGACTGTAGCTGAGAAAAAAAAAAAAAAAAAAAAAAAAAAAAAAAAATGTAGCTGCAGAAACCGTAGATTTAAGGACTCTAGGATTAAGGACTCTAGGATTAAGGAACGTAGTTTTAAGGACTCTAGATATAAGGACCGTAGTTTTAAGGACCCCTGGATTAACCGTTGGCGCCATATACCTGCAGCCCCCCACAGCCAGAAAATGCTTATCATGAATAGCTAGGGACTGAACAGTCCCCAGCAGACACTGCAATCTGACCACCTGAGGAGCCCTTTAGGGGAGGACTGGGCTCTTCCACAGCAGTGTCCCTGTGAGGGGCTGGAGGCATGCCAACCACTGCCTATTGGCCATAGACTGTAGCTGTATAAAAAAAAAAAAAAAAAAAAAAAAAAAAAAATGTAGCTGCAGGAACCGTAGATTTAAGGACTCTAGGATTAAGGAACGTAGTTTTAAGGACTCTAGGATTAAGGACCGTAGTTTTAAGGACCCCTGGATTAACCGTTGGCGCCATATACCTGCAGCCCCCCACAGCCAGAAAATGCTCATCATGAGTAGCTAGGGAACTGAACAGTCCCCAGCAGACACTGCCATCTGAACATCTGAGGAGCCCTTTAGGGGAGGACTGGGCTCCTCCGCAGCAGTGTCCCTGTGAGGGGCTGGAGGCGTGCCAACCACTGCCTATTGGGCATAGATTGTAGCTGTAAAAAAAAAAAAAAAAAAAAAAAAAAATGTAGCTGCAGAAACCGTAGATATAAGGATTCTAGGATTAAGGAACGTAGTTTTAAGGACACTAGGATTAAGGAACACGCAACACAACACAACACAACACAACACCACACGCACGGAAGGAGCCTTTTTGGGGAGAAAGAGCTCCAACCACTACACACAACACACAACACACAACACAACACACAACACAACACAACACACAACACAAACATACAATACACAACACAAACACAACACAACACAACACAACACAACACAGAACACAACACAACACAACACACAACACAACACAAACACAACACAACACAACACAACACAACACAAACACAACACACAACAAACAACACAAATAGGCTAGTCTAGGCTATGCTAGGTTAGATTAGGTTAGGTTAGGTTAGGTTAGGCTAGACTAGGCTAGGCTAGGATAGGTTAGGTTAGATTAGGTTAGGATAGGATAGGATAGGTTAGGATAGGTTAGGTTAGGATAGGATAGGTTAGGTTAGGTTAGGTTAGCTCTCACTCTCTATCTCAAATTAAGTTCTCACTCTCATTAGAAAGCTTCTTAAGTTTGTTTCTTCTGACAATAATGTACAAATGTTCTTTATATGCTACTGCAGCCACAAAAACACCCGCCTTCTTACTGCAACTACAATCATAAACACAACACAAACACAGCACAACACAACACAAACATAGCACACACATACACCCACAGTCCTACTCCAAGATCGGTCACTATGAGGTCTGATCTCTTTCCGTAGGGGAAAGGCTGGCTGGGTGACCAGCAACCGACCGTGGTGAATAACACACACACACACACACACACACACACACACACACACACACACACACACACACACACACACACACACACACACACACACACACACACACACTTTTTTTTTCTTGTCACCCACCCACACACACACACATTGTGGAATTGGTGGAAGAGGCGAGAAGGAAAAATGATGAGCGGTCTGAGGAGGAAAGAGAAAAGTTTTTTTGGAGAGTTATAGGAGAGAGAGTCAGAAAGTGGTATATGGAAAGAAGGAATACGGAGGAACCCCTAGAGGGAGCAGTGGGTGGACCGTAATGTATACTAATATAGATGGGATACTGTCAAGTAGATTGGAATTGCAAGACTATATGATAGTGGAGAAGCCTGATATCGTGTGTTTGACTGAGACAAAATTGCATGAAAAAACAAAGATAAATTTGGATAATAAATATAATATATGGAGAAAGGATAGGGAGAGTAAAGGTGGAGGAGGAGTTATGATTATGACGAAGAAAGAAAGAAATGTGGATAAGGTTTGGTATGGGAAGAACAACGCAGAAGTGATAACCATAAGGATAAAAAGTGATGGAAAAGAATTAATAATTATGGTGACCTATGTACCTCCTAAAACAAATTCTTGGACATTAAGGAATACGACAATATGATCAAGGATACTTTACAGAGTTTGGAAAGTGTATTATCTGGAAAAAGAAAGGTGATACTAGTAGGAGATTTTAATTGTAAGGAGGTGGATTGGGAAAATCTAGTAAGTGGTGTTGGAGAAGAAGCATGGGGAGAGAGATTTCTTAATCTAATGATGGAAAATATGATGGAACAGAGGGTGAAGGAAAATACTAGATATAGAGGAGATGATGAACCGGCTAGACTGGATTTGGTGTTAACAAGAGAAGTGTACCTATGTGGAGATATACAATACAAGTGTCCTTTGGGAAAGAGTGATCATGTGGTTATGGAAATGCAGATAGCAACAACACAGCGAAGGAAGGACGAGACATACAGGAGTGGTAGATTGAATTATAGAAAGATGGACACAGAAAGTTTGAAAAATTATTTCAGAAAATTAGATTGGGAGGAGATGTTACAAATCAGAGAAGTGCAAAAGAAATATGAGATTTTTATGAAATATTATAAAGAAGGAGTTATGAAATTTGTACCAAAGTATAAACCAAGAGAGGAAGGAAGAAAGGATTGGTTTAATGCAACTTGTGTTAAGGCTAAGGAAAAGAGAGATGTGGCTTGGAAAAGATGGAAAAGAGCAGGAATATACTAAATAAGGAGAATTATAGAGTGGCAAGAAATGAGTATGTGAGGGTAAGGAGGGAGGAAGAAAGAAAATTTGAAAAGATATTGTAGACAAGAGTAAGGAACACCCAAAATTGTTTTACAGGTTCATAAATGGTAAACTTAAAAAGAGAGAGTCCATTGAAAGATTAAAAGGAGAGCAAGGGATAGTAGATGACCCTAAGAATATAGCGGAATTGCTAAATAATAGGTTTCAGCAAGTATTTACTAAAGAAACAATGTTTGTAAAGCCACAGAATATACAAGGAAATGTGCACATGGAGGACATTAAGATACCAAAAAAGGAGTTATATAAAATGTTGGAGGAACTTAAAGATGATAAAGCGATGGGACCAGATGAAGTTTCAGGAAAATTATTGAAGGAGTGTAGAGAAGAATTGATTGATCCATTATATGATATTATAAGGTGCTCATTAGAAACAGGGGAAGTACCAGTAGAGTGGAAGAGAGCTGAAGTGGTGCCCATTTATAAGGGAGGCAGTAAGGAAGAGCCTCTTAACTATAGACCTGTGTCTCTAACAAGTGTGGTCGGTAAGATTTGTGAGAGGGTGATAAAGAAATATTGGATACGGTTCCTGGAGGATCATAAGTTATTATCGGATCATCAATTTGGCTTCAGGAAAGGGAGGTCATGTGTAACAAATCTACTGAGCTTTTATTCAAGAGTGGTTGACAAAATACAGGAGAGAGAGGGATGGATGGACTGTGTATATTTGGATTTAAAGAAAGCTTTTGACAAGGTACCTCACGAGAGACTGTTATGGAAAGTAGAGATTTATGGAGGACTGAAAGGAAAAGTGTTAAAGTGGATGGAAAACTACTTGAGATGGAGGGAGATGAGAACGATAATAAGGGATGCAAGGTCGGACTGGTTGGGGGTGGAGAGTGGAGTCCCACAAGGCTCAGTGCTGGCACCAATACTTTTCCTGGTATATATAAATGACATGCCAGAGGAGTAAACAGTTATATTAATTTGTTTGCGGATGATGCGAAGTTGTGTAGGTGTGTGAAGAGTGAAGAAGATTGTGAAATTTTACAGGCAGACCTGGATAAGATTTGGAAGTGGAGCAAGAGGTGGCAAATGGAATTTAATCTGAGCAAAAGTCATGTGATGGAGATGGGAAAGAGTGGAAGACGGCCAAGAGGGTCATATAAGATGGGTGAAGAAGTAGTGTTGAAAAAGGTGGAAAAGGAAAAGGATTTGGGAGTGATAATACAAGACCATGGGCAGTTTGAGGCTCATATTGATAAGATGTTTGGAGAAACGTATAATTTGATAAAAATATTGGATTAGCCTTCCATTATATGGATAAAGATATGATGAAGAAATTAATTAGTATGGTAATTAGACCAAGATTGGAATATGCTGGAGTGGTTTGGTCCCCTTATAAAAAGAAGCATATAAGGAAGTTGGAGAGATTGCAGAGAATGGCAACAAAAATGGTTCCGGAATTGGCAGAAATGACCTATGAGGAGAGATTAAAAGAAATGAATTTGCCTACCTTGGAACAAAGAAGAGAAAAAGGATATTTAATACAGGTTTATAAACTGTTGAATGGACTGGATGAAGTGGATAATGAGCAAATGATGTTGAGAGAGGAAAACTTAAGTAGAACTACAAGATCGCATAGTAAAAAGATAGCCAAGGGAATATGCTTGAAAGATGTGAAAAAATATAGTTTCCCACAAAGATGTGTGGAGGTGTGGAATGGCTTGAGTGAGGAGGTGGTGTCAGCAAGGAGTGTGCATAGTTTTAAAGGAAAGTTGGATGTGTGTAGATATGGAGACGGGGCCACACGAGTATGATACCCAGGCCCTGTAAAATTACAACTAGGTGAATACAACTAGGTGAATACACACACACACACACACACACACACACACACACACACACACACACACACACCTTCAATTCAATACAATATCAATATCATTTAATAATTGAATAATGTCACTAAGGAGAGGCAATCATAGAACCTACTTTTTCTTATTGTTTGGACTTCTTTATGTAAAAGAATAAATCATGTATTCAAGCTAATAAAATCATAAAGTTATAGTTCTATACAGTAAGATTCTAAGCTGGATCTTTTGATATTCAAAACAATAAAATTGTACATGTGTTGCTGTGGCATTAGGAAAGTAAAGAACCGCTTTACTATCAGAAAGAGACTGGCAAGGAAAATATGGCTCACTCTTCTAAAAGCACTCTGTAGTATGTCAGTAGTATATCAATTTAATTTGGGAAAAGCCTGTAGCAAATAGTAAAAAAAAATATGAGAAAAATATAGTGTTTCTGTGACTGGGAAAGACTAAGAAGTACAAATGGTAGTGATGGTATATGCAGTGGTGAAGAAAAAGAACTATATGTGTAAAACAATCTGGAATAAAGTTGTCTGAGACTAGTAATCATATCATCCTAAGAGGAGCATGTTGTCTGGCATTTTCTCAGGCCTAGTATGGTCTTAGAGGAAGGGACTGTTTGACAAAATAAGATCCAATTTAGTGAATTTACTGTATTGAGAAAATTAACTAAGTAGTACATGTTGAAGATGCAGGAAAATGAAGAAGTTATCTTAGAACACTCACCTTCTCTGTTTTTGGAATCTTCTGACTTCCTTGAGGATGTTCCTTATCATTGGTGAGTACCGAATCTGGAACTGTGACTGTGGGGAAGGACGAATAAAAACTTGCATTACAAATCAACAAAGAGTAAAACTTCAATATTGCATCATATCAAGACATGGTGTGTATGTGTGTGTCTGTGTATCAAACTGATTCCCTTAGTGGGAGTGCTGCTACATTTTTTTCTGGTGCAAGTAATGTGTATTGCAAAACAGTAGAATATGATAAACATAAAAGCATTTCATTATGTACTACATCACTGGCAAAAAGACAAAACTTTCACACTTACGTATTTCTATCAAATCACATTTCTTTTCAAATTTCTTGTATAGTCATCTACTCATCTCACAACAACTCTTACAAAAAGCTAATTGCAATCTGTAATTGCAACTGAAAGCTGGAAGCCAGCAAATGAAAGACTAGGCAAGTTTCTTCCAGTTCAGTTTAGTGAGCAACAAAGTTGCATATTTAATATTGGTTTTAGATTTATATGTACGTACACTAGAATAAAGTCATATTGCTGGAAAAATGATGCTCTCTTCCTTTATGAACAAAGAAACAAATAAACCATGGAAATTTCTTTGATGAACCTTGAAGCAGCAACAGTTATTTGCAAGATTACCCTAATTATGTCACGGAGTGAAATAAATCTGTTTTTCCAGAAGAACCAAGCATGTTATTTGAAAGATGCTGTAAAATAAGAGAGAGTCTGTAATTTTCTGTATAATAAACTCAATAATTTTCTTTCATCTCAAGGAAAAGCTACACATGATACAATACCTATAAGCAGATGTATGTATTAAATAAACTATAATAAAGCTTCATGTGATTGTATAAAACATTTGCTAACAGAACTGTTCTCATCCTTTTTTTTCTTTTTTCCATATTTAAGATAATAATCATAAAACATGTATCAATTCTACGCTACTACATATTATATATTTTATTACCAGTAATGGGGTCTAGCATAAAAATCTGTTATATTCTTTTACTAGAATTTCTTTTCTATATTCTTCATTGATGTGTTAAGGAGAAAAATGTTCTAAAAAAAAAAATACAATAAATAATGAAAAGATATTTGCCACATGAGCTACAAAACTAATGCAAAATTACAATGCTTTCTTAAGAGCAACATCAAGTGATATACAAATAGTACACAGGTGTCTACACATTAGAAATGTTAGTGATGAATGTTCTACAGCTAACTCAGAACACTACACAGAAACACTCACCTTGTGTTACTCAAAGGAAAGATTAAGAAACAAAAGAAACAACAATAAGAATAACTGAATTTACAGCAGTTTGAAAACTATTTATGCACTTGTAAAACATATATTTCAAAACAGTGAAATGAATTTTAGATCTGAAACTATTTTCTTATTTATGGTCAAGCAAACTGATGTAAATGGAACCAAGACTTTACCATCAAAGCCACTGTAAGCTTTAAGAGAAAAAGAGAAAACAATAATTTTCCAAATCAGGATTTTATGAAACAATGGAACAAAACCCTGGGAGTGGTTAAGTTAAACGAAATACAGGAATGTATACTAAACTTAAACAATACACCAGCTTAATAAGGAAAGTTTGGTTTACTGATAAAACCTGTCTATTAGGGAAGTCTGGACAAAAGAGGACATATAAGACAATATTTTCAGGATTGATAATGACAGGCATTACAAGGAAGATCAAAATCATTATCATGCACAATATTGAGAAATCTCAAATACAATATATAGTATATGCCAGCTTGCATGGTGCCTGATTATGTAAATATATAACAAATTTTGTTAAGAAAATTAGTACTTTATTTTGAAGTGATTTAGCTATACACATGTTGAACTTGTTCAGAGGAATAAAAAACTCAACAGAGGCTCATTAAGATCATGAAGATGGGAAAAAAATATCTGAAAACACAATAAAACAACAATTATAAATGTATGTCATCTTAGGTACGGAATACAATGTGGTCATCCATGGCCAGGCAGTAAAATGACCTTAAAAGTGCTACAAAATTTGATTTAATTCACCAGTAACTTAAAGGTAGCATTCAACCTCTGTATAAACTGTGACTTCTTCTGGGGGGGTTTCAGTGAACTGGAAAATGGCCTTGCAAACTGATATATATATATATATATATATATATATATATATATATATATATATATATATATATATATATATATATATATATATATATATATATATATTGTACATGAAAGATAAAGGCATGTGCATACTTGAGGCTAAA
Source organism: Portunus trituberculatus (assembly GCF_017591435.1). NCBI lineage: Eukaryota > Metazoa > Arthropoda > Malacostraca > Decapoda > Portunidae > Portunus > Portunus trituberculatus. The sequence goes on from NC_059303.1 coordinate 3,987,621, forward strand.
TCAACTTCAAAACTGGTCTAAATGTAAAGGACATACCTCTTTAAATTAATGGTCTGATTTAAGTAGAGGTATATATTATGAATATGTATATGATATAGTGTAATTAAAATCTATCTTACACACATAAAAGAGAACATTACCAATATCTAAATTTAATTTCTAATATGTAATACTGCATGTAAAGTTTGAAATGATGATTAATCTAACTATTGCATCTGAAATGTATGTCTTGTAATGTTAAATCTAAAGTTCATTAAAAAGGAATGTAAAGTAGTATCAAACAAATGAGCAGTGTATTGTAGTGTGCTCATATGTGGTCAGAGTGAAATGAAAAATGTCAGTAAAATGTATAACAAGAGTCATGTTATCTTGTCTTTAAATTTGGGAATCAAGAAGCAGTATTATTTGCCATACAATTCCATGGAAAGCTAAAGATATAAATAATATTGAGATGTATGTGATTGTTTTGTGCTACATTGCTGTGCATGTGTGTTCACTAATAGAGTTAGTTTACTAGTAAATTACATGAGGAAATACACAAAGTGCACGTGATAAGTACTCAGTACGTACATGATGTGAGCCAAACTTTCAAAATTTTATTTTGGAACTAAGAATACATATACTATAAGTTTACCTAAGTATATGCAAAGCACAGTGATACCATCACATGTTTGTTCACTAACTTTCCAGAGTGTCAGAAATAACTGAGACTTTGGGATATTCCACACTTTATTTTACCTTTTCTTTTTTTTAATTCTATGCGTCCATTCGGGGTGACCCTGCTGGGGTTTATATAATTTTTTTTTATTTTCCCCCTGTCCTTGCATAAAATTTCCATAATGATAATACTAATAATAATGATAATAATAATAATAATAATGATAATAATGATAATAATAATAATAATAACAATAATAACAATAATAATGATAATACGTATAATAATATTCTTGTGTCGTGGAGTGTGAGTCCTTGTAATGTCCTTAAAAATGTTTTTGAGTGATGAATTATACTGAAAAATTCTTTTGAGAAGCTCTTTCCTTTCTGAACTTTAATTTTTCTGAAATAAGTCATTCCTCTTAACAGACCCATGAAAGTACATTTTTAAGCAGTGATTGACGTCCAATGTTTACAAAGTTATCTCTTTGCATGTCAACCTAAGAATGCACATGCAGCACCAAGCAAGATGGAAACACTACACAACAACAGTCTAACTTTACCTAGAAGGAAAGGCTTATAAAAAATATATAGTACATAGGTATATAATCACCCAATATGAAAAACAAATTACATTAACTACAAATATAAATCTACATGGAATGCAAAAGAAGCATTAGAGTTGTCAAAATATCTTATATAATCAAGCACTCACAAAAAAAGTTCCTTCATCATAAACATAAAATGAAGTAAACTTCTAGACACATAAATTTCATATACATAATTCATTAACTCTGAAAAAGAGAAAAATGACAATGATTATACACTTACACCTAAACAAGAATAAAGGGGAAAGGGGTGGTGGGCTTTACTAGGGCTACATAGGGTGATTTACTTTATAGTAAATGCTTGCCAATTGTAGGAGGGTAAGCTAGGGTCAGCTGGAGCCTGAAGTCTATAATATTGGTACAAGCTCACCGGGAGAGGAGCTGCCCGCATTTCTCGCAGATCCAGGTTACGGAAGAAGTCAAGGCAGAGGATTTCTTCAATGCTGGGGTACTGGTCTCCATTACCAAAGATGTACTCCAGCACCTGCACCACCTGTCAACCCACCAGTCTCATCAGTGGTGGTGCAACAGTTACCATGGTGTGTGCTGAATAGACGTTACTTAGTGCTGATTAACATATATGATTTATTTTCTACAAACATTTTTCATTTCAGTATGATTGAATCTTTTATATTGAGTTCTGATAAGTTACTTGATGCTATATGTGCACATGTCTGTATTAATATTTTGAGTGAGATTACTTGACTTCTCATGCACTATGTACAAAAAGACTAAGATGCATAAAAGTATATACCTATCCCACATTTATCTCGCGAAACTGGTGCCTGAAAATGCAAGATAACAAGAAAAGAATAAATGGGAAATAAATGAACAGGTCCACCAACCCAAAAGGGGCTACTATACACCCCACTTCAGAGCCCCACCTTGGTATATTTCTTACACTACATCAACATTTTCCTGGGGTGTCTACTGCTAGATTTTGCCCTTTCATTGTGTCGATGTAGAGTCAGCTTCTTACATGATGAAGCAATTTTACTACCAATAATTCTAACTTAAAAGTGACATTCATCATGATTTTTTTCTTTTTTTTTGTCATGGTAGCTGTCATTGGCTAAAGCTAAGCTGCCTGACATGTATCATAAATCTGCCTTCTTTCTCTTCCCTTCGACACCCCTCTCCCTGTACTTTCCTTCCCCCATGCTTCTCAAAGATATACTTCTATTCTCTTTCTCTTTCTCTCTCTCTCTCTCTCTCTCTCTCACACACACACACACACACACACACACACTCAGTCCTATGAGCTCTGAGCTCACTCCGTAATGGGGACGACTGGCTGGGTGACTAGCAGGCGACCCAGGTGAACTACACACACACACACACACACCAAAATGTTTTATAAATTCATAAATGGAAAATTAAATAAAAGGGAGGCAACAGAAAAGTAAAAGTTGGGGAAGAAGTATATGAGGATGCTAGAGATATAGCTGAAATATTGAACAACAACTTTTGCAAAGTGTTTACAAAGGAGGAGCATTTTACAGGAGAAAGGCCTACGGAAATAAAGCAAATGCATGACATCATGGTTACTAAAGAAGATATAAGGAAAATTATAAGTAACTTGAATATTAATAAATCAATGGGGCCTGATGGCATATCTGGGAGGTTGCTGAAAGAATGTAAAGATCAATTGTTGAACCCCATATTTGATATTGTGGAAACCTCCATACGAACAGGAATAGTCCCGAAAGAGTGGAAAAGAGCTGACATTATAAGAATGCCTATATATAAGAATGGAAGTAGAATGGAACCGTTAAATTACAGACCAGTATCGTTGACTAGTATATTGTGCAAGGTATGTGAAGAAGTAATTAAAGCAAAGTGGAGTGAGTATCTAGAAAGTGAAAACATCCTGAGTGAAAGGCAGTTTGGTTTCAGAATAGGAAGATCGTGCATATCCAATTTATTATGTTCTTATTCAAGAGTGACTAACATACTACAACATAGAGGTGGATGGGTGGATGCTATTTACCTGGACTTGAGAAAGGCCTTTGATAAAGTGCTACACAAAAGACTGATGTGGAAACTAAAGAAGATTGGAAAAGTAAGTGATAAACTAGCAAAATGGATGGAAAATTACTTAGTGGAAAGAGAAATGCGAACAGTGGTGAAAGGAAAGAAGTCAGAGTGGAAAAAGGTAACCAGTGGAGTTCCACAAGGGTCAGTGCTGGGTCCCATCATGTTTTTTATTTATGTTAATGATATGCCAGTAGGAATAGACAGTTACATGAATATGTTCGTGGACGATACTAAAATTATGAGGAGAGTTAAGAATGTGGAAGATTGTAACAAGTTACAGGAAGATCTTGATAAAATATATGAGTGGAGTAAAGACTGGCAGATGGAATTTAATATAAACAAGAGCCATGTTATGAAAATGGGAAGTAGATACAGACCAAACAGGGATTACAGGCTGGGTGATGAGAAAATTAAAGAGACCAATGAGGAGAAAGACTTAGGAGTAACGTGCAAAATACTCTGTCACCGGAGAAACACATTAACAAGATATTTGGGAAAACATATAATATGCTTCAAAATATTGGTCTTCCATTCCACTACCTAGATGAAGGAATGATGAAGAAGATACTATGCACTTTAATAAGACCCCAGTTAGAATATGCAGCTTGTGTCTGGTCACCACACATGAAGAAAAATGTGAAGAAGGTGGAAAGGGTACAGAGGCTGGCAACAAGGATTGTACCAGGATTCAAGGAGTTAAACTATGAGGAAAGACCGAGGAGCTGGGGCTGACCACATTAGAAGAGAGAAGAACAAGGGGTGACATGATAACTATGTATAAATTGGTGAACAAGATTGACATATTGGACAGAGAATTGATAAAGGTGACCACAAGTAATCATCTCCAAGAACATGGAAAAAAACTAATAAAAGACATCTGTTTAAATGACGTGAGAAAATACAGTTTCCCGCATCGTAGTATTGATAAGTGGAATAAACTGACAGTGATGTCGTTGACGCGGTGTGTGTCAATCAGATGAAAGAGAGATATGACAGGAGTAGACAAGGAGACAGGACACAGAGAGCTTAGCTCGAGCCCTGTAATACACAAATAGGTAAATACAAATAGGTAAATACACACACACACACACACACACACACACACACACACACACACACACACACACACACACACACACACACACACACACACACACACACACACACACACTAGGTGGGAGTTAACTTTGTGGGTATGTAGTGTTGACACCACATCACCACACCACCATCATCATCACCATTGCATCACCATGGTGGTGCTATCAAACACAATCACCAGATACCATCACATATCACAGCATCACCACACCACCACCATCACCACCACACACCATATCACATCATGCATCCTTCGTACCCCAACCAGCCCAGCCCTGGTGAGCACCCGCCAAGCCCTTAATTGCTAGCACAACCACCAACACGAGTATTTGGCATTGTTAGTACCTGTGCAGACGGACAAAGATTCGTATCTCCAAGTCGCTGGTGATCCCTGTCTTACTCTACGGTTGTGAGACATGGACACTGAACACCGAGCTGAAGAGGCGATTTGATGTCTTTGGTACTAGATGCCTTCGCATGATCATGGGATACCACTGGTATGACATTGTGTCAAATCAGTGATTACTCCGTAAGAATGATTCGAGGCCGATTACCAGCATAGTCCGTCAACGCCAACTGCGACTATATGGGCATGTGGCACGCTACCCGGAAGCTGACCCTGCACATCAGGTTGTCTCGAAAGGGATAACCCAGCATGGAGGAGGCCAAGGGGATGTCCACAGAACGCATGGCTGTGGCAAGTCGATGCCTCCTGCTGGGAGCTACTTGGCATGGGAAGGGAGCCTGCATGGAGACTTGCGAGGTGTGACCTCCTGGAGTGGCACCATAGGGTAGGCGATGCGCCCCCACGCTGTTTGTCCCCCATGATTGATTGATTGATATAAGACTTTAAATATATGAGAAACATGACTAAAGTGTAATGATATCCAATAACATCAAGTCTAAGTATTCATATTTTCAAGTTTAATATTTTCATAATGTCAAGAACAAAACAAATTTTTTTTTTATATGACAAGGAATGTTTTTTTTTTCTTTTATTTACCTTGAAAGTAGATTTCTTTGTATTCAGAAAACGTAATATATAATTTGGCTGTGATCTTTTTACCATTTTGGTGTGTTTGTGGTACCGTTAGTGAGAAATACAGGAGGTTCATTGGATTCACTGGACTTCGCTATGTAAACACTGAATTCGGTAATGTTATTATATGGTGATTATTGGTTTAAGTATTTGTTGTGTCTAAAACTGTAGTGTATTCCAGCCTTAGTGTCTTCTTTCCTCTCGCAATATTTAAAATGAATTTCGTACGTAAATATTGGGCCACAGAGCCACATCACTGGTGCCATCCTGCCAGGTCAGTGCATCAATGTTTATCTACACTTCCTTGTGTTTTCAGATCCAAAGAGTGAAGCAAAATAAGAATTAACTTACATAAAAGATATATAACTCCAAAATGTCTTTAAATAGGGCAATGGTTATATCCTTGTTCGAACACCTACAACATTAACAGCTGCGCGGACCCAGACCAGCACACCAACACTCCTATCTCACTGTATCAACTCGTCTACATTTCCTTCTATTTTCGTTGTTACCCTAGAACTTCCACCCGTTCTTTACCTGAAATGCATAAACATTAGCAGAAGGACAAAGAAAAGTGGAATGGAACTGTGTCAGGAAGAGTATTATTATTATTAGTAGTAGTAGTAGTGGTAGTTAGTGTGTGTGTGTGTGTGTGTGTGTGTGTGTGTGTGTGTGTGTGTGTGTGTGTGTGTGTGTGTATTCTGTCCAAGTCTTCCTGGAGTAGTTCGCAATCTTTGTCACATCTCACTTTTCGTAACAATTTTGCATCGTCTGCAAATAGGCTCACATAACTGGACACCCCATCCACCATGTCATTTATGTAGACTGCGAACATTACTGGTGCCAACACTGATCCCTGTGGAACTCCACTCTCACCAATCCCCATTCTGATGGTCTGTCCTTAATTATTGTTCTCATTTCTCTTCCTAACTGCCATGCACTCCTCCTACCATTTCAAGTTTCCAGATCAGTCTCTGGTGTGGTACCTTATCAAAGGCCTTTTTTAAATCCAGATATATTCCATCAGCCCAACCATCTCTTTCCTGTATTACATCTATCACCCTCGAATAGTAACATATCAGGTTTGTCGTGCATGAACGCCCTTTCCTAAAACCAAATTGACACTCACAAAGTATGTCATTTTTCTCCAAGAAGTCTGTCCATCTAGTCTTCACCACCCTCTCACACATCTTAGCTACCACACTTGTAAGTGACACTGGTCTATAGTTCAATGGGTCTCTTGTTACCTGATTTATAGATTGGGACAATGTTAGCTCTTTTCCAGTCTTGGGGCACTACGCCTTCCTTAATGAGGCATCAATTACTTCACAAACTTTTTCTGCCAATTGCTCCCTGCATTCTCTTAAAATCCATCCTGATACCCCATCAGGTCCCACAGCTTTTCTCACTTCTAAACTCCCCATCATGTTCTTGATCTCCTCCACCGTTACTTGAAACTCCTTCATAATCCCTTTCTGTTCCATTACCAGTGGTTTGTCAAAAGCAGTCTCCTTTGTGAATACCTTCCGAAAGCATCCATTCATAGCCTCTGCCATTTCCCTGGGATCTTCACTGTATACTCCATTTACTTCTAAACTTTCAATACTTTCTCTATTTTTGATGTTGTTGTTCACATGTCTGTAAAAAAGCCTTGGTTGGTCTTTACATTTATCAATTATATCCTTTTCTTGTTTCTTTCTTTCTTCTCTTCTAATCAACACATATTCATTTCTTGCTCTTTTGTAACTTTCCCACTGCTTAATCCGTCTTTTCCTTCTCCACCTCTTCCATGCATCCTCTTTTCTTGTTCTAGCCTTTTCACATCTATCGTTAAACCAGTCCTGCTTTCCAACTTCTCTATGTTGTCTTATTGGTACAAATTTTTCTCACCTTCTTTGTATATTTTATAAATTCCTTCCACTTTTCATTTGCTCCTTAGCACTCTTGAATTTCATCCAATTTGTCTCTTGAAAGAATTTCTTTAGGTTTCCAAAATCTGTCTTGGCATAATTCCATCTTCCCACTTTATATTCTTCATTTCTTCTAGATTTCTCTTCGTCTATCACCTTGAACTCCAAAACTGCATGATCACTCTTGCTAAAGGGCACTCCACCCTCATCTCCTCAATGACCATTGGCTCTGTACTAAAGACCAAGTCCAGTCTTGACGATGCTCCCTCTCCTCCAAACCTAGTATCTTCTTTGACCCACTGAGTTAACACATTTTCCATTGCCAGTGTCAATAGTGTATTTCCCATGTTGTCTCTGATCCTTCCATTGACCAGTCCTCCCAACACACCTCTTTACAATTAAAATCTCCCATCATTATAGTTCGTTCACAGCCACCCAACATTTCTTCCAGACATGTTCCTGTATCACTTATCATTTCTTCATATTCCTGTACTGACCATGCATTTGTCTTAGGTGGTACGTACACCACTATGTAGTGCCTCTTTTTCCTTCATTAGTTTCTGCTCTGATCTTTAGCACTTCTGCCTTTCCCATACCTTTTTCACTTGATCCACCTTTATATCTTTTTAACCAGCAACATCACTCCTCCTCCCATCTTACCTACTCTATTTCTTTTCCAAACGTTATATTTCCTTCTCCAACCTTCATCAGGTCTTCTCCTCTCTCAGTTTTGTTTCAGTAAGACCCACAATATCTGGGTTCTTGTCCCTCAAGTAATCGTTGAGTTCTAAAATCCCGATATCACTCCATTTATGTTGGAATACATTACATTTCGCTCATATGTAAGTTTCTTTAGTCCTTTCTTGCTGTACTTTTCTGGGTTATGAACCACTTCCTCAGTCTCATATCCAAGATTCTCCAGAAAACTCTTTCTTCTCTTCTTCTGTCCTCTCTTCATTTTTTTCAAAGCCTCCTTTCTCAACTCATTTAACATTTCTCTTTCCTTTTCACCGAGATCTCTTCTCAACCAAATCTTCCTTGTTGTTTCCTGCTGGGCTAGCCTCCATGACTTCTCCACCAATTCATCTACATCCTTTTGTGACTTAAGTTTGATTCTTATTGGCCTCATACCTTCTCTTGTGAACTTTCCAATTCTATGGAAGTCCTCTATTTCTTGTACTAGGTCTTTTCCCTCCTCTTGCACCACATTAATGATATTATTTATCACCTTTTTTATGTTTTTCTCTCTCTCATTTTACTCGGTGTCTTATCCTCCTCCACACCAAATATCACCACACATCTCTTTTTGTCTACAGTTTCCCTCACCAATGTCTCATTTGACTTAATAACCTTCACCACTTTCTCAGCTATCTTCTCTTCTATGATCTGTTGATCTATAATTTCAGCAAGGCCCAAAGTTTTCTCCCTGACTCTTTGATTTCCTTTTCCAGACTTGCAACTTTGTAATTTACCTCCTTTCTTTCCACTTCCTGACTTTTTTCCATTCAGCCTGCTTCTCCATCACTTTTCCTAGAGATTCTCCACATTTTCGCAATTCACTTTAATTAGCTTAACTTCCTCTTTCAGTGCTGCATTTTCCTTCTTCATATCGGCACAGTCTCTTTTACATTGTCATAACTCGTTTCCAGGCCCTCATACTTTTCAAACAGTTTTCAATTTTACCTTCTAACTCCAGAATTTTCTTCACATAAGTGCTCTTCTCCATTATTCCTTGAAACCCTGTGAAGTCTGATTCCTCTTTCGAGTTCACGGCCGCCATGTTGCGCAGACGTAAACAAACCAGCTGATGGCTCAAACGCAGGCTACAGTTTATATTTACCTTCACTGGACATTATTTTGCTAATCAACAGTTAACATGACTATATGGAGACGGGACAAACATTACCAGCTCCTTTCCCACCTTGGTTACTCTTAGGTAACTGTAGAATTATAGATGATTGCTCTGGAGCTCAGCGACCACCTCCGCCATCGACGATGTCCCGTGTGTGTGTGTGTGTGTGTAATTCACCTTGGTTGCCTGTGGTCACCCAGCCAGACGTTACCCTACGGAACGAGCTCAGAGCTCATAGACCTGATCTTCGGATAGGCCTGAGACCACATCACACAACACACCGGGACAACAAGGTCACAACTCCTCGATTTACATCCCGTACCTATTTACTGCTAGGTGAACAGGGGCTACACGTGAAAGAAGACACACCCAAATATCTCCACCCGGCCGGGGAATCGAATCCCGGTCATCTGGCTTGTCAAGCCAACCACTATGCTAACCACTGTGTGTACCGGTTCGGATGTGTGTGTGTGTGTGTGTGTGTGTGTGTGTGTGTGTGTGTGTGTGTGTGTGTGTGTGTGTGTGTGTGTGTGTGTGTGTGTTGTTAAATACTGTCCTGAGAGAGAGAGAGAGAGAGAGAGAGAGAGAGAGAGAGAGAGAGAGAGAGAGAGAGAGAGAGAGAGAGAGAGAGAGAGAGAGAGAGAGAGAGAGAATTGAATGGGATTACATACAGGTAATGGGAAAAAGGTATGAGAAAGGTAGAAACAAGAAGGGAGTGGGATGGAAAGACGGACATAAAATGGGGTTGATAAGGGCGGTGAAGCTTAATTAGGTCACGAGTTCTGGCCAATGATAGCTGGGTTCAGTCACGGGTGCGACATGTAGAGCCAATCATCTCCGCGTGTTTACATCACGTGACGGAGCCCGGGAAGTTCAAGAGGTGCTTGGGTGCTCGATAACGACTTACCAAATGAACCAAAATGGAATATCGCAGATTTTTTTATTATTATTATTTTTTTTTATAAAATGCGCGATAACGCCTATACGTGATAACGGAGAATAGGTGAAAAGTAGGTACAAAACTGGGTACAATAGTTATAATAATTTACAAATGCACAACATTAAATTATATATATATATATATATATATATATATATATATATATATATATATATATATATATATATATATATATATATATATGAAAATGCATTAATGAACATCCCATAACAAACTCATTTAATCTATGCATAATTCCACAAAAATATACACTTATCCTTACTTGGGGATAGGTGGAGATGTCCTCAAGGTGCTTGGCGGTAGGGTGGGCAGACGACAGCTCGTATCCAGCACACATCTCAAACAGGACGTGGCCTGGCGATGGTGAGATGGTCAGGAACATTCATGAGAGAGAGAGAGAGAGAGAGAGAGAGAGAGAGAGAGAGAGAGAGAGAGAGAGAGAGAGAGAGAGAGAGAGAGAGAGAGAGAGAGAGAGAGAGAGAGAGAGAGAGAGAGAGAGAGAGAGTTTAAGGAATATGTACTATCAGTGAAATATACTGAAAAATGACAGCACCTAGAACCAAGAAATTACATCACTGAGCATAAAAGCATGAAAACATTAGCAAATAAAGGAAGCTGCACAGGATTACCTATTTCCACCTATCACTCCTGTCCATCAATTTGTCTTGTCTTCTTTTAAATCTCCTTGATCTTATTAATGGTTTAAACACGTAACTTACGGGACCAGATGTTTTTAAACAGTAAGATATACGTGCTGTACAAAACTGCTGTAATAATGGAGCATCATTTTTCATTTGTCCATACTAACTAATCGTTACTTTCTGTGTTAGTGAGTAGTTGAGTACTTACACCAAGAAAGATTATAAAAAAAAAAACAATATTTTTAAGAGGAAGGTTTCAAAACACTTATCCACCAACTTCGTATAACCCATTTGGCACCTCAGTGGGCCCTTTTCTTTTAAATATTTTCTTATTGCCCTAAGCGTGTGCCCCTCTTGCATTAATTAAAAGGAAAAACCTCTCCTCTCCGTCCACTTCCCACTAATAACACATCCTAAGCCAATGTGTTGTAGGAAATAGGACTAGAGATAATCAATAGCACTACTAAATCAATGACAGCAATACACAGTCCCTAATGTGACCAAGAGAAGGCCTGAGCAAGGAATGTGTCGACCCACTCACCGAAACACACTGAGTCTATGGCGTCTCTGTTGTCCTTGAGGCGACGCTTGATGATTGGGTAGATCCTGGAGGTGAGGCCCAGCAGTGTGTTCTCCACCCCGGACAGTCTGCAGGAAGGTGCACGGTAATAATGGTACGAGGATGACGACGAATAAAACTGCAGTTGCTCCCTGACTTACAAATGAGTTTGGTTTCATACAGTCATTTGTAACTTATTACTTTTTATTTCAGCAAAAAAGAAAAGAAAAAAAAAACCAGTTCAAAGTAAATAGATCGCACAAGGGCTACAATGTTAGGCCTTGATGATGATTATTAGAACTACTGGAATTGAATGAAAACTGAGTAAATATATGTAAGTTACAAGCTGCAAGTGCGTATGAGTCAGCTGCTCATTGTATTGCACCACTACAGAAATGTCAATTTTGTTCCCTTCTTTTGTATGTGTGAAACAGTGCGGCAATAACATTTTTTTTTTTGGTGTTAATACTAATGTCTTGAAGTAGAGCATAATGTTAATCTGTCAATGTTAATAATCATTGCATAGTAAACCAAATTTGGAAGGCAAATTTTGTGTAATCTCCCATCCCCCCATCTCTCTCTCTCTCTCTCTCTCTCTCTCTCTCTCTCTCTCTCACCTTGCCACACTGTTTTGCAGTACCACGTTCCCGGAGTGCAGATGGCCGCAGGGGGGAAAGCCTCGGTCTTGCAGGAAGAGCAGGGCCTCCAACACCTGCCGCCCCAGCCGCTGGACCTGGCCCACTGGCAGCCCCGATGAGCGCTGCTGGTACTTCTCCACCCAGTCATCTTGCCAGTGACTCTGTGAAGCACCATCGTTCAGCTTCTACCGTGACAAAAAATGCATTACTTACATAACTCTATACGCGGGTAAAGCTCCAGGCACCGTCATGGAGTTTCTCAGGGACAGTTAATTGTTCTGCTTCTACTTCTACTTCTTAATTCTTGGATGAAACTTGGAGTTAAGGGAGTGTTATTTTGTTCATAGTACATTACAACAAATCAACATTGCAAATAAAACTATATTACATGTTTCGATAGGTACCTATGTAATAATTGACTTATGTTTACACTCTTTATACATATCAGACCAAGAAGTACATCAATGTGCTATCTATGTACTACTACTAATACTCTTGATCTATCTCAAAGAACTAATCTCTCTCTCTCTCTCTCTCTCTCTCTCTCTCTCTCTCTCTCTCTCTCTCTCACCCGATAAATGAGGTCCTTGAGCGTGCCCTTGTTGTTGTGGGGGATGATGGTGACGATGTACGTGTGGGAAGAGATGTTGGCAAAGTCCACGTCCAACACTGGGTAGATGCACGGGTGGTGCAGAGCCTGGGGGAGGGGCACAATCACTGCTGCTGCATCTCCTTCACC
>NC_059303.1:4002859-4082859 GCF_017591435.1 Portunus trituberculatus
CTTTTCTCATTCTAATTATAATCTGCGACAATTTTTCAAACAGGTAATTTATCACCTCACCTCATAAATCATCATCACAAAGGAACGCATAGAAACAACAAACAGCAGTAGATCTTCCAGGCTTCATGAGTTAGTTTGACACCGGTTTGATTTTCTATTCATAAGTTAAGCACAAGAGATGCAAGACAGTGAAGGCGAGTGAGCATCTATGTAATCTATTAAACGCATTGTTACTGTTATTCTAAATATGAATATGTAATGCTATGTTATTTACGTTCCACTTCTATCGTGACTACTGGATATTAGCAAGAATTTAACGTCCTCAACATCCACAACACGACTAATTACTTCTGTGGTCTTTGGAAATACAGGTGTTTCATAAATGAAACGTTGAATATACCTGTCCTAACTCTCAGATGCTGATAAGGAGTCTTCGTTCTCGAACAAACAAACTCCACACAGACAGAGACAGAACTGAATCAGACAAAATTGTAAAATATATGAAAGAAAAGTTTTGGAGCAGAGTTGGGAAAAAGAGAATAGTTGAAGGATATTGACTAGTGAGTGACAGAAAATAGAAGTGAATAATCTAAGGCAGCTTTCACACGAGTGACTTTTGCCAGCCCGGCACATGCTGCACTGTGTAGCATTACAATGACTATTATGGGTATATTCACTTGAGGTCGTAACGGCAGACTTGCCGTTACAGCAGCCGCAGAAAGGTTTCGGTGAACACGTATTGCTATGAGCGCTTTCACACATCCGGTGTTTCCCGCGTGCGTCAACGGGTATTTGATTTTTGCACTCACCTCAATCACACCAATTTTTCACCAAGAGTCGGCAATTTTATATCACCTTCACAAGCAAATCTTTTCCGAAAACTAATTTTCTTCAGGCACGGGAAAGACTTGCAGGAGGCGCTGAAGGAGGAGCTGGCCGGCTAGACCTAGGGCCCCAGGTCTATGCCGGCCTCACGCTGCAGGTCCTCCTGCTTCACCTCCTCCTGCTACAAAATTGTTGGTGTCTACCTGCAGCCCCCTCACAGCCAGAAAATGTTCATCATGAACAGCTAGGGGACTGAACAGTCCTCAGCAGACACTACCATCTGACCATCTGAGGAGCCCTTTAGGAGAGGACTGGGCTCCTCCGCAGTAGTGAGGGGATGGAGGCATGCACACCATTGCCCATTGGTCTTAGATTGCAGCAAAAAAAAAAAATAAATAAAAAAAAAAATAAATAAATAAAAAAAAAAAATGTAGCTGTAGGAACCGTAGTTTTAAGGACTCTAGGATTAAGGACCGTAGTTTTAAAGACCCTTGGATTAACCGTTGGTGCCATATACCTGCAGCCCCCCACAGCCCGAAAATGCTCATCATGAACAGCTAGGGAACTGAACAGTCCCCAGCAGACACTGCCATCTGACCACCTGAGGAGCCCTTTAGGGGAGAACTAGGCTCTTACACAGCAGTGTCCCTGTGAGGGGCTGGAGGCGTGCCAACCACTGCCTATTGGCCATAGACTGTAGCTGAAAAAAAAAATCAATAAATAAAAAAAAAATAAATAAAAAAAAAAAAAAAAATGTAGCTGCAGAAACCGTAGATTTAAGGACTCTAGGATTAAGGACCGTAGTTTTAAGGACCTCTGGATTAACCGTTGGGGCCATATACCTGCAGCCCCCCACAGCCAGAAAATGCTCATCATGAACAGCTAGGGGACTGAACAGTCTTCAGCAGACACTGCCATCTGACCACCTGAGGAGCCCTTTAGGGAGGACTGGGCTCCTCCGCAGCAGTGTCCCTGTGAGGGGCTGGAGGCGTGCCAACCACTGCCTATTGGACATAGATTGTAGCTGTAAAAAAAAAAAAAAAAAAAAAAAAAAAAAAAAAAAAAATGTAGCTGCAGAAACCGTAGATTTAAGGACTCTAGGGTTAAGGACTCTAGGATTAAGGAACGTAGTTTTAAGGACTCAATGAATAAGAACTCTAGGATTAAGGACCGTAGTTTTAAGGACCCTGGATTAACCGTTGGCGCCATATACCTGCAGCCCCCCCCAGCCAGAAAATGCTCATCATGAACAGCTAGGGAACTAAACAGTCTTCAGCAGACACTGCTATCTGACCACCTGAGGAGCCCTTTAGGGAAGGATTGGGCTCCTCCGCAGCAGTGTCCCTGTGAGGGACTGGAGGCATGCCAACCACTGCCTATTGGACATAGATTGTAGCTGTAAAAAAAAAAAAAAAAAAAAAAAAAATGTAGCTGCAGAAACCGTAGATTTAAGGACTCTAGGGTTAAGGACTCTAGGATTAAGGAACGTAGTTTTAAGGACTCAATGAATAAGAACTCTAGGATTAAGGACCGTAGTTTTAAGGACCCTTGGATTAACCGTTGGCGCCATATACCTGCAGCCCCCCACAGCCAGAAAATGCTCATCATGAACAGCTAGGGGACTGAACAGTCCCCAGCAGACACTGCCATCTGACCACCTGAGGAGCCCTTTAGAGGAGGACTGGGCTCCTCCACAGCAGTGTCCCTGTGAGGGGCTGGAGGCGTGCCAACCACTGCCTATTGGACATAGACTGCTGTAAAAAAAAATAAATAAATAAAAAAAAAAATAAAAAAATAAATGTAGCTGCAGAAACCATAGATTTAAGGACTCAATGATTAAGGACTCTAGGATTAAGGACTCTAGGATTAAGGACTCTAGAATTAAGGACTCTAGGATTAAGGAACGTAGTTTTAAGGACTCTAGGATTAAGGACCGTAGTTTTAAGGATCTCTGGATTAACCGTTGGCGCCATATACCTGCAGCCCCCCACAGCCAGAAAATGCTCATCATGAATAGCTAGGGAACTGAACAGTCCCCAGCAGACACTGCCATCTGACCATCTGAGGAGCCCTTTAGGGGAGGACTGGGCTCCTCCGCAGCAGTGTCCCTGTGAGGGGCTGGAGGCGTGCCAACCACTGCCTATTGGGCATAGATTGTAGCTGTAAAAAAAAAAAAAAAAAAAAAATATATATATATATATATATATATATATAGCTGCAGAAACCGTAGATTTAAGGACTCAATGATTAAGGACTCTAGGATTAAGGAACGTAGTTTTAAGGACTCTAGGATTAAGAACTCTAGGATTAAGAACCGTAGTTTTAAGGACCCTTGGATCAACCGTTGGCGCCATATACCTGCAGCCCCCCACAGCCAGAAAATGCTCATCATGAACAGCTAGGGGACTGAACAGTCCCCAGCAGACACTGCAATCTGACTATTTCAGGAGCCCTTTAGGGGAGGACTGGGCTCCTCCGCAGCAGTGTCCCTGTGAGGGGCTGGAGGCGTGCCAACCACTGATTATTGGGCATAGATTGTAGCTGTAAAAAAAAAAAAAAAAAAAAAAAAAAAAAAAAATGTAGCTTCAGAAACCGTAGATTTAAGGATTAAGGATTAAGGAACGTAGTTTTAAGGACTCAATGATTAAGGATTCTAGGATTAAGTACCGTAGTTTTAAGGACCCCTGGATTAACCGTTGGTGCCATATACCTGCAGCCCCCCACAGCCATAAAATGCTCATCATGAATAGCTAGGGGTCTGAACAGTCCCCAGCAGACACTGCCATCTGACCATCTGAGGAGCCCTTTAGGGGAGGACTGGACTCCTCCGCAGTAGCGTCCCTGTGAGGGGCTGGAGGCGTGCCAACCACTGCCTATTGGGCATAGATTTTAGTTGTAAAAAAATAAATAAAAAAAAAAAAATAAATAAATAAATAAAAAATGTAGCTGCAGAAACCGTAGATTTAAGGACTCTAGGATTAAGGACTCTAGGATTAAGGACTCTAGGATTAAGGAACGTAGTTTTAAGGACTCAATGATTAAGGACTCTAGGATTAAGGACCGTAGTTTTAAGGACCCTTGGATCAACCGTTGGCGCCATATACCTGCAGCCCCCCACAGCCAGAAAATGCTCATCATGAACAGCTAGGGGACTGAACAGTCCCCAGCAGACACTGCAATCTGACCACCTGAGGAGCCCCTTTAGGGGAGGACTGGGCCCCTCCGCAGCAGTGTACCTGTGAGGGGCTGGAGGCGTGCCAACCACTGCCTATTGGGCATAGATTGTAGCTGTAAAAAAAAAAAAAAAAAATAAATAAATAAATAAAATGTAGTTGCAGAAACCGTAGATATAAGGACTCTAGGATTAAAGACTCTAGGATTAAGGAACGTAGTTTTAAGGACTCTAGGATTAAGGAACACACAAGACAACACAACACAACACAACACACACGGAAGGAGCCTTTTTGGGGAGAAAGAGCTCCAACCACTACACACAACACACAACACAACACAACACACAACACAACACACAACACAACACAACACAACACACACACACAACACAAACACACAACACAACACACAACACAAACACACAACACAACACAGAACACAACACACAACACAACACAACACAACACAACACAACACAACACACAACACAACACAACACACAACACAACACAACACAACACAACACAACACAACACAACACAAACACACAACACAACACACAACAAACAACACAAATAGGCTAGTCTAGGCTATGCTAGGTTAGATTAGGTTAGATTAGGTTAGGTTAGGTTAGGCTAGACTAGGCTAGGCTAGGTTAGGATAGGATAGGTTAGGTTAGGTTAGGTTAGGATAGGATAGGATAGGTTAAGTTAGGATAGGATAGGTTACGTTAGGTTAGGTTAGGTTAGGATAGGTTAGGTTAGGTTAGGTTAGGTTAGGTTAGATTAGCTATCACTCTCTATCTCAAATTAAGTTCTCACTCTCATTAGAAAGCTTCTTAAGTCTGTTTCTTCTGACAATAATGTACAAATGTTCTTTATATGGTACTGCAGCCACAAAAACACCCGCCTTCTTACTGCAACTACAATCATAAACACAACACAAACACAGCACAACACAACACAAACACAACAAAAACACAAACATAGCACACACATACACGCACAGTCCTACTCCAAGATCGGTCACTATGAGGTCTGAGCTTTTTACGTAGGGGAAAGGCTGGCTGGGTGACCAGCAAACGACCATGGTGAATAACACACACACACACACACACACACACACACACACACACACACACACTTTTTTTTTTTTCTTGTCACCCACACACACACACACACACACACACACAATAGATATAGAAGAAGGAAAGGAAGATAGAGACGATTCATACAAAGGAGACCGATTAAATTACAGAAAGGCTGATATTGAGAATCTCAAGAACTATTTTAAAAACGTAGACTGGGAGGAGATGGAAAACTCAGAGACAATGCAAGACAAATATAACTTATTTTTGGAAATTTACAAAACAGGAGTCAGGGAATATGTCCCAAAATATAGACCAAAAGAAGAAGGAAAGAAAGATTGGTTTAATGCAAAGTGTGCCAAGGCAAAGGAGAAAAGAGATGGAGCATGGAAAAGGTGGAGGAGAAATAGGAATCCAACAAACAAGGAAAACTTCAAGGCAGCGAGAAATGAATATGTTAAGGTGAGGAAGGAAGAGGAAAAGAACTTCGAAAGAGATATTGTCGAAAAATGTAAGGAGCAACCAAAATTGTTCTATAGATTCATAAATGGAAAAATTAGGCAAAAAGAAACAATAGAAAGGTTAAAAGGAGAGAACGGGATGGTGGAAGACCCAAAAGTATGGCAGAACTATTAAATAAAAATTCCAGGAGGTCTTTACTAAAGAATCCAAATTTGAGAGGCCACAGGGTAATAGAGAGACAATCTATATGAAAGAGATTAAAGTAACCAAGCTTGAAATAAAAGAGTTAATGAAGGAACTGGATGAAGAGAAGGCAATGGGACCGGATGAAGTCTCAGGCAGAATACTGAAAGAATGTAGGAAGAACTAGCAAGTCCTATATACAACATCATAAAATGCTCAATAGAAAATGGAACAGTGCCAGTAGAATGGAAAAGAGCTGAGGTGGTTCCCATATATAAGAGCGTAAGGAAGGAAGAACCTTTAAATTACAGACCGGTATCACTAACTAGTGTAATATGCAAGATGTGTGAAAGAATAATAAAGAAACAATGGATCGAGTTCCTTGAAGACATCAAATTAATATCAAATAGCCAATTTGGTTTTAGAAAAGGACGGTCTTGTGTAACTAATTTATTGAGTTTCTATTCTAGAATAGTTGATAGAGTACAAGAGAGAGAGGGATGGGTTGACTGCATCTATTTGGATTTAAAAAAGGCGTTTGACAAAGTGCCACACGCAAGATTACTGTGGAAGTTAGAGGAGAAGGGTGGCTTAAAAGGAAGCACATTGAAATGGATAGAAAATTATTTGAGGGGGAGAGAAATAAGGACGGTAGTTAAAGATATGAAGTCCAAGTGGAGAGCAGTAGAAAGTGGAGTGCCACAGGGGTCAGTATTGGCACCAGTACTTTTCCTCATTTATATTAACGACATGCCAGAAGGAGTGAACAGCTACATAAATTTGTTTGCGGATGATACGAAACTGTGCAGAGTTATAAAGCAAAAGGAGGATTGCGAAATACTGCAAGAAGACTTTAATAAGATCTGGGAATGGAGTAAGAAGTGGGAAATGGAATTCAATGTGAACAAAAGCCATGTCATGGAAATGGGAAAGAGTGAAAGACGACCTGTGGAAATCTATAAGATGGGAGATGGAGTAGAACTAGAGAAAGTCAAAAAGGAAAAGGACTTAGGAGTGACGATGGAAGAAAACAATCAACCAGTAAGCCATACTGATAGAATTTTTAGAGAAACATATAATTTGCTAAGAAATATTGGAGTAGCATTTCACTACATGGACAAAGAAATGATGAAGAAATTGATAAATACTATAATAAGACCCAGATTGGAATATGCAGGAGTAGTGTGGACCCCTCATAAAAAGAAACACATAAGAAAATTGGCGAGGCTACAAAAAATGGCTACAAGAATGGTCCCAGAACTTGAAGGGATGACATATGAGGAGAGACTAAAGGCTATGGATCTACCAACCTTGGAACAAAGAAGGGAGAGAGGAGACCTGATACAAGTCTATAAATTGATCAACGGAATGGACCAAGTGGATAATGAGAAACTGATCCTGAGAGAAGAATATGACACCCGAAGCACAAGATCGCATAGTAAAAAGCTGAGAAAGGGAAGATGTCTGAGAGATATAAAAAAATATAGTTTCCCACAGAGATGTATTGAGACGTGGAACAGTTTAGATGAAGAAGTAGTGTCTGCAACAAGTGTGCACACTTTTAAAGTAAGATTGGATACGTGTTGATATGGAGACGGGGCCACACGAGCATAAAGCCCAGGCCCTGTAAAACTACAACTAGGTAAATACACACACACACACCTTCAATTCAATACAATATCAATATCATTTAATAATAACAATAATAATAATAATGATAAATATAATAATAATGATAATAATAATAATAATAATAATAATAATAATAATAATAATAATAATAATAATAATAATAATAATAATAATAATAACAACAACAACAACAACAACAACAACAACAACAACAACAACAACAACAACAACAACAGCAACAACAACAACAACAACAACAACAACAACAAGTTAATAATGATAACCCAATCTTATTTTTTCGCCTTTTATCAACACACTTTACATCTTTTCAAGTGTATTTTCTTTTCATGATTGTAGTAATAGCTTCATGAATGATTCATCTATACGGTCAGTAGAAAGGATCCACGTGAGAGGCTGACTATAAATTTGTTCTCTGCTCCAATCAACAGCAGCGGCTGGAGACTGTGAAAAGAGGGCGTGTAGGCTCATCCTCGGCCTACAAAGGACTACAAACACGCCATCACCACCCTGAGTCTGCCCGAACTGTAGACCAGACACCGAGAAGCCCTGGAGAAACTTGCGAGGGCCTTGCTGCGCCATCCATGCTTACACCAGCTGCTCCACCTGTAGCCTCGCCCGGTCCGTGTCGTCACAAGATAATGCCCATTACGGCATCACACACGGGCCGATACCGCCTCCGTACGATCCCCGCCATGGTGCGAACAATAAACCATTAGGACAGAGCTTCTCCCTGACCCATGTATAGATTTTCAGTATGTGTATACTGCAACTTTAATAAATCGTTTGTTATTATTATTAATTAATTTCTATTATAAATTTCTGTGTGAGACAGACGACTTCATAATGCATCACTTAACACCCTTCCTGTCACACCACAAAGGATAAGGAATAGCAAAAGAATTTCGTGTCTCCCTTTCGTGCAATATTTAACAACAATACCAGATTCTGGCGAAGTTATTGTGGTTTTTAGGCTCATATTCTGAAACGCTTTGTTCTCCCATCACGACATTTTTAAGAGGCCACAGAGATGATAAAGTGTGTTCTCAAGAGACAGAAACACAATGTGAATTATAAGTATGGTAACGGTTCATCTACTCCCACAAAAAACATCTAAAAGTACTCCCATTATATAATATAGAAACAGATCCTTTATATATATATATATATATATATATATATATATATATATATATATATATATATATATATATATATATATTTCCCGGTGTGTGGAGTGTGTTGTGGTCTCAGTTCTACCCGAAGATCGGTGTATGAGTTCTGAGCTCATTCCGTAATGGGGAAGACTGGCTGGGTGACCAGCAGGCGACCGAGGTAAATTACACACACACACACACACACACACACACACACACACACACACACACACACACACAACATGGCGGCCGTGAACTCGAAAGATGAATCAGACTTCACAGGATTTCAAGGAATAATGGAGAAGAGCATTTATGTGAAGAAAATTCTGGAGTTGGAAGGTAAAATTGAAAATCTGTTTGAAAAGTATGGGGGCCTGGAAACGAGTTATGACAATGTAATGAAAGAGTGCGCCGATATGAAGAAAGAAAATGAAGTACTGAAAGAGGAAGTTAAGCTAATTAAAGTGAATTGCGACAAATGTGGAGAATCTCTAGGAAAAGTGATGGAGAAGCAGGCTGAATGGAAAAAAAGTCAGGAAGTGGAAAGAAAGGAGGTAAATTACAAAGTTGCAAGTCTGGAAAAGGAAATCAAAGAGTCTGGGGAGAAAACTTTGGGCCTTGCTGAAATTATAGATCAACAGATCATAGAAGAGAAGATTGCTGAGAAAGTGGTGAAGGTTATTAAGTCAAATGAGACATTGGTGAGGGAAACTGTAGACAAAAAAAGATGTGTGGTGATATTTGGTGTGGAGGAGGATAAGACACCGAGTAAAATGGAGAGAGAAAAACATAAAAAAGGTGATAAATAATATCATTAATGTGCTGCAGGAGGAGGGAAAAGACCTAGTACAAGAAATAGAGGACTTCCATAGAATTGGAAAGTTCACAGGAGAAGGTATGAGGCCAATAAGAATCAAACTTAAGTCACAAAAGGATGTAGATGAATTGGTGGAGAAGTCATGGAGGCTAGCCCAGCAGGAAACAACAAGGAAGATTTGGTTGAGAAGAAATCTCGGTGAAAAGGAAAGAGAAATGTTAAATGAGTTGAGAAAGGAGGCTTTGAAAAAAATGAAGAGAGGACAGAAGAGGAGAAGAAAGAGTTTTTCTGGAGAATCTTGGATATGAGACTGAGGAAGTGGTTCATAACCCAGAAAAGTACAGCAAGAAAGGACTAAAGAAACTTTCGTATGAGCGGAATGTAATGTATTCCAACATAAATGGAGTGATATCGGGGATTTTAGAACTCAACGATTACTTGAGGGACAAGAACCCAGATATTGTGGGTCTTACTGAAACAAAACTGAGAGAGGGAGAAGACCTGATGATGGTTGGAGAAGGGAAATATAATGTTTGGAAAAGAAATAGAGTAGGTAAGATGGGAGGAGGAGTGATGTTGCTGGTTAAAAAAAGATATAAAGGTGGATCAAGTGAAAGAAGGTATGGGAAAGGCAGAAGTGCTAAAGATCAGAGCAAAAACTAATGAAGGAAAAAAAGAGGCACTACATAGTGGTGTACGTACCACCTAAGACAAATGCATGGTCAGTACAGGAATATGAAGAAATGATAAGTGATACAGGAACATGTCTGGAAGAAATGTTGGGTGGCTGTGAACGAACTATAATGATGGGAGATTTTAATTGTAAAGAGGTGTGTTGGGAGGACTGGTCAATGGAAGGATCAGAGACAACATGGGGAAATACACTATTGACACTGGCAATGGAAAATGTGTTAACTCAGTGGGTCAAAGAAGATACTAGGTTTGGAGGAGAGGAGCATCGTCAAGACTGGACTTGGTCTTTAGTACAGAGCCAATGGTCATTGAGGAGATGAGGGTGGAGTGCCCTTTAGCAGAGAGTGATCATGCAGTTTTGGAGTTCAAGGTGATAGATGAAGAGAAATCTAGAAGAAATGAAGAATATAAAGTGGGAAGATGGAATTATGCCAAGACAGATTTTGGAAACCTAAAGAAATTCTTTCAAGAGACAAATTGGATGAAATTCAAGAGTGCTAAGGAGCAAATGAAAAGTGGAAGGAATTTATAAAAATATACAAAGAAGGTGAGAAAAATTTGTACCAATAAGACAACATAGAGAAGTTGGAAAGCAGGACTGGTTTAACGATAGATGTGAAAAGGCTAGAACAAGAAAAGAGGATGCATGGAAGAGGTGGAGAAGGAAAAGACGGATTAAGCAGTGGGAAAGTTACAAAAGAGCAAGAAATGAATATGTGTTGATTAGAAGAGAAGAAAGAAAGAAACAAGAAAAGGATATAATTGATAAATGTAAAGACCAACCAAGGCTTTTTTACAGACATGTGAACAACAACATCAAAAATAGAGAAAGTATTGAAAGTTTAGAAGTAAATGGAGTATGCAGTGAGGATCGCAGGGAAATGGCAGAGGCTATGAATGGATGCTTTCGGAAGGTATTCACAAAGGAGACTGCTTTTGACAAACCACTGGTAATGGAACAGAAAGGGATTATGAAGGAGTTTCAAGTAACTGTGGAGGAAATCAAGAATATGATGGGGAGTTTAGAAGTGAGAAAAGCTGTGGGACCTGATGGGGTATCAGGATGGATTTTAAGAGAATGCAGGAGCAACTGGCAGAAAAAGTTTGTGAAGTAATTGATGCCTCATTAAGGGAAGGTGTAGTGCCCCAAGACTGGAAAAGAGCTAACATTGTCCCAATTTATAAATCAGGTAACAAGAGAGACCCATTGAACTATAGACCAGTGTCACTTACAAGTGTGGTAGCTAAGATGTGTGAGAGGGTGGTGAAGAATAGATGGACAGACTTCTTGGAGAAAATGACATACTTTGTGAGTGTCAATTTGGTTTTAGAAAAGGGCGTTCATGCACGACAAACCTGATATGTTACTATTCGAGGGTGATAGATGTAATACAGGAAAGAGATGGTTGGGCTGATGGAATATATCTGGATTTAAAAAAGGCCTTTGATAAGGTACCACACCGGAGACTGATCTGGAAACTTGAAATGGTAGGAGGAGTGCATGGCAGTTTACTAAAATGGATGGAAGACTTTTGGTAGGAAGAGAAATGAGAACAATAATTAAGGACAGACCATCAGAATGGGGCTTGGTGGAGAGTGGAGTTCCACAGGGATCAGTGTTGGCACCAGTAATGTTCGCGGTCTACATAAATGACATGGTGGATGGGGTGTCCAGTTATGTGAGCCTATTTGCAGACGATGCAAAATTGTTAAGAAAAGTGAGATGTGACAAAGATTGCGAACTACTCCAGGAAGACTTGGACAGAATATGGAAATGGAGCTGTACATGCCAAATGGAGTTCAACACGACAAAATGCAAGAAATTAGAGTTTGGCAAGAGTGAAAGAAGAATCAGGAGTATGTACAAGATAGGAAATGAAGACATAAAAACCAGTCATGAAGAAAAAGACCTTGGGGTGACAATTACCAATGACCTATTGCCAGAGAAACATATAAACAAAATAATTGGAGAAGTATTGAACTTATTAAGGAACATAAGAGTGGCGTTCGTATATTTAGATGAAGAAATGATGAAGAAAATAATTACTGCAATGATAAGACCGAGGCTTGAATATGCAACAATACAGTGGGCTCCGAACTTAAAGAAACACATAAGGAAACTAGAGAAAGTACAGAGGGCTGCAACAAAAATGGTGCCTGACTTAAGAGATTTGACTTATGAAGACAGACTGAACAGAATGCAACTTCCGACCCTGGAAAACAGAAGAGAAAGGGAGACCTGATAGCAATATACAGAGTGATGATTGGCATGGAAAAAATGGATAGGGAAGATCTGTGTATGTGGAATGAAAGAATGTCGAGAGGGCATGGGAAAAACTAAAATGGCCACTTATAGGAGAGATGTGAAAAATATAGCTTCCTCATAGAAGGGTGGAAGCATGGAATAGTTTAGACATGGAAGTGGTCAACGCAAGGAATATTCATGATTTTAAGAAAAAGCTGGACATTAGTAGATATGGAGACGGGACAGTACGAGCATAGCTCTTTTCCCGTATGTTACAATTAGGTAAATACACACACACACACACACACACACACACACACACACACACACACACACACACACACACACACACACACACACACACACACACACACACACGCCCGGTAGCTCAGTGGTTAGAGTGCTGGTTTCACAAGCCAGAGGACCAGGGTTCCATTCCCTGGCCGGGTGGAGATATTTAGGTGTGTCTCCTTTCACGTGTAGCCCCTGTTCACCTAGCAGTGAGTAGGTACAGGATGTAAATCGAGGAGTTGTGACCTTGTTGTCCCGGTGTGTGATGTCTGCCTGGTCTCAGGCCTATCCGAAGATCCGAAATAATGAGCTCTGAGCTCGTTCCGTACGGTAACGTCTGGCTGTCTCGTCAGAGACTGCAGCAGATCAAACAGTGAAACACACACACACACACACACACTTACCTGCCCAGACATCTTGAAATCCTGCCCTCTCTGCACATCTTTTGGGCCATACACACCACAGCACACCTTAGTATTGCCAACTTCCACATACGACGAACCCTTGGCCTGAGTTATCATGCCCACACTCATGACTGCAAGAGAGAGGGAGAGGTGAAGTGAGAGTAAAAGAGCAGCTTGACAGTGGCCAGGGTGTATTTTCAAGGAAAGATAGACTAAATGTTGGAGAAATGAGATGCCTTTTATGTAAGAGGGGAAAACTGGCCAAGGAAAACAAAAATTATTAAACAAAACAAGGCCCACTTAGATGCCAGTCCCCTGAGTAGATCAAAGAAAGTTAGACAAAAGAATAGGATTAATGTCTTGAAACATCCCTCTTCAGTTAATTCCGGTGATAGGAAGAGAGACATATAGAAGCAGATTGGGAGTTCCAGAGTTTAACACGGAAATGGCTAAATCAAATAAGAATAAAATTAGTAAATACTAGGTGGTGGTATTGGAAGGTGTAATGGATAAACAGAGCTGGAAAAAACTTGAGCATGCTACCAGCCTCTCAACTGGAAGAAAATGAGGCACAGATATGAAAAAATGTATTAAAAACAAAGATAGTGAAAGAAGACATAAAAATCATACAAAAAAATGTTTGATCAACACAAACCATAGATAGAAAACACACAAAAATTATATAAGAAATTTCAATCCCATTAAAAGTAAAAATACACCAATAACACTAATTTTCACAACCACAAACACCCACAGATACATCCCCTCTCTCTCTCTCTCTCTCTCTCTCTCTCTCTCTCTCTCTCTCTCTCACACAGAGACACAGACACAGACACAGACAGACACACACACACAGACACACACACACACACACACACACACACACACACACACACACACACACACACACACAGTACCTACAAAAATAAAACATACAAAAAAAGTAAATAAAAAATACCAAAACACTAATTTTTCACAACTGCAAACATTCAAAACCACCAAAAAAACACACTCACTTTCCCTTTCTCTCACACACACAGCACCTACACAGCTTGCGAGGGTCCTGAGGCGTGCGGCCATCCCAGCGTAGTCCATCTTCTCTCAGGAAAGCACGAGAAACGGGTGGCCGCAGCAAGGTATGACACACACTCTTCTCAGGTCCCAAAACCCGCCGTGTGTCTCGACTGCCCATGCTGACACTATAGGAGGAGAAGTGGTAATAGTAGTAATGGCAGAGGCAGTCCTGGCTACTTTTACGCCCTGGGTGAACTCCATCAGATGTCCTCCGCCTCCCGAAACGCAAACCCAAACCCACCACCAAACCCCACCTGAAAGTGAGATTCACAGGCGAAAGTTGATACTTCGTCCCCCCCCAGCGTTTTGCTTTTGACACATAACCTGTATACATGACTCAGCAGTAGGTCAACGTGATAGTACAGGTGCCCCAGCGACCACTTCTCTAACTTGACATGGAAGTTATAACAGTATTAGTGTAGAAAACTGGCAATTTTTTTTTTTCTGGGATGGGGGGTTAGGGGCATCCGTGTGCCCCTACATAGATTGTGCCCTAGGCGGTCGCCCACATTGCCCATAGCAAAAACCGTTCCTGAGTAGTAGAAGTAGAAATAGTGGTAGTGGTAGTGGTAGTGATAGCAGTAAGAGCAGCAGCAGCAGCAGCAGCAGCAGCAGCAGCAGCAGCAGCAGCAGCAGTAGTAGTAGAAATAGTAGTAGTAGTAGTAGTAGTAGTAGTAGTAGTAGTAGTAGTAGTAGTAGTAGTAGTAGTAGTAGTAGTAGTAGTGGTGGTGGTGGTGGTGGTGGTGGTGGTGGTGGTGGTGGTGGTGGTGGTGGTGGTGGTGGTGGTGGTGGTGGTGGCAGCAGCATCAACAGTAGTAGTAGTAGTAGTAGTAGTAGTAGAAACAGAAACAGAAACAGAAACAGTAACAGTAACAGTGGCAGTAGTGGTGGTGGTGGAGTTTGGTTTCACAAAGTTAGATTAATTATAAGGATGCAAGGTTAGGTTAGGTTAGGTTTGGTAGGTAATTTTTGGAGGTTAGTTAGGATAGGTATGTAATCTGTAGAGGTTAGGTTAGATTAGGTAACCTGTAGAAATAAGTCAGGATTGGTTAGGTAGATAACTTGTATGGATTAGTTAGATTATGTTAGGTAGGTAATTAGTAAAGGTAGGCAGAAATAGTTCAGTAATTTCTAGATAGATAGGCAGGTTATAAGTAAGTAATTCATAGAGGTAAGTAATCTACGTACCCTTTCACAATCACAGGTAATAAGGTAATGAATGGAAATAGGTAATAAGAGGTAGTTGTATAATTTCTACTCCCCCCTTTTGCCTGGCTTATTCTTTAGATATTTTGCATTATTTTTGGATTTCAGCATTCGTCTTTCTTACTATAACTCATAAACTCTCTTACCTTATCTAATACTTGGACGTATTTACCTTATTACTACTATTTTGTCTTTATTTTTCATTATTTTCGAGTGTTAGCATTTGTCTATTTAGAACTTGAGAAAATCTTACATTTCTATAAGTTCTATCACATTACTTAATGGCATGAGGATGTTTCTGTTATTACTACTGTTCCTGCTCCTTCCTGCCTGCTACTAACCTTCTATCAGGCTTATTCTAAAACTAAGATACAAATAAACGAACAAATATAAGAAATGCACTTTTATCAATGATAAGACAGACACGATCATTTCCTCTCCCACTGACTTACTTACTTACACCACTCCACCACCACCACTACTACTACTGCTACTAAGACTACTACCATTGTGCCACCTCCCGTCACTCCAGAAGGCGACACTAACTATGTACACATAATTATAACTGAAAAATCATCTGTTCTCTTCAACTCTGGTTCTGTTTGTTGTTGTTGACTTCACAAGTTAACATAACATAAATAATAGGATAACAAAGGGCCACCAGGGCCCATCTAGGTTACCCTGTATCAGTCGCACAGCGACCTCGTCATCAGTACTTAAAGATACACTTACAAGT
Source organism: Portunus trituberculatus (assembly GCF_017591435.1). Lineage (NCBI taxonomy): Eukaryota > Metazoa > Arthropoda > Malacostraca > Decapoda > Portunidae > Portunus > Portunus trituberculatus. The sequence goes on from NC_059303.1 coordinate 4,018,864, forward strand.
ACACAATACATTATATACTAATTCTAAATATTTGGCCCATTAACAGGGCTAAGTCCTGCAGCGAAATCCTCTACAATTTGTGGTCCCCATACATGGGGATCATGTCTTATTTAACTATAGTAAATTTCTTATAAAAACTATCATGCAGTGCTATACATAATTATAAATCTAATAAATTTAAGTGCTTATCTAATCTGTTTTTAAACATTGTCAAACTAGTGCTATTTACAACCGTCTCTGGCAATGCATTCCAGGTCTACCACCCTATGACTAAAGAAATATTTTCTTATATCTAACCTGCAGCCTTGCTTTCTAATCTTCCTGCCATGATTTCTAGTCCTATTTCCCTCCTCTAAGGTAAAGAAAGATCTCACGTCTATGTAGTTTGTATCTGAGAACATTTTAAATAACTCTATCATATCCCCTCTTATACATCTCCTCTCAAATGAAAACATATTTAATTCCTTTAATCTATCTCTATACTCCAGGCGCTTTAATGCTGGTATCATCCTAGTTGCTCTTCTCTGAACTGCTTCTAACATGTTGATATCCTGCCTATAGTGGGGTGACCAGGCCTGTATGCAATACTCTAAATGGGGCCTAACATAGGAATTATATAAGCTACGCACCACTTCCTTACTTTTATAACTAACATTTCTATTTATAAAACCCAGGATCCTATTTGCCCTATTTCTTGCTTCTAAACATTGCTTTGAAAATTTCATAGTCATGTCTATCACTACTCCTAAATTGCCCCATTTAATACTACTCTCTGTTTCCTATCAGAAAGCCATTCACTAATCCAATCAACTAACCTACCCCCTATCCCATGTAGTCTCAATTTGTACACTAGCCTCCTATGCGGTACCTTATCAAACGCCTTGCTAAAATCTAGATATATAACATCTATGCTATTTCCATCATCTAACTCCTTGGTAATATATTCTAAGATATCAAGCAAATTTGTAAGACAGGACCTCCCTGATTTAAAGCCATGTTGGGTATCTCTAATTAATCTATTCTCATTTAAATGCTCCCAAATACTACCCTTAATGATTTTCTCTAGTATCTTACATACTATACTAGTTAAACTGATCGGTCTATAATTATTCGCATCATCCTTCCTACCTTTTTTAAATATTGGAGTAACATTAGCTAACTTCCAGTCCTGAGGTATCTCAGCAAACCTAAGTGATCTTTCAAAGATTAACTTAAGTGCTTCAGAAATACTGTCTACACCCTCCTTAAGTACTCTGGCATGTAGCTCATCAGGACCACTAGCTTTCCTATCGTCTAGTTCAAGAATAAATTTCCTAATAATTCCCGGTTTTATATCAATATTTTCTAAAGCTCTTAAACTACTTGTCGCACTGTTTGTAACAGGATTTCCTATTCTTTCCCTAGTAAATACTGAAGAAAATTGTTCATTCAATAATTCTACTATGTCTTCATTTTGATCCACTACTACACCATCTTTTCTGAGTGGTCCAATCCTATCCTTATTTCTTTTATCACTGACCTTGTAATAACTATATAATTTTTGGGATCTTTACTCCCAGCTCTAGCTAGTTTTATCTCTGCCTGCCTTTTACTTTTTTTATAACCTTACTCAAATCATCTCTGACCTGTCTGTACCTAATCAAATCTACATCTTCCCACTTTTCTGCAACTCTCTGTATGCCCTCTTCTTCTCTCTGATCTGGCTACCTATCTCATGAGTCCACCATAATGGCTTCCTGTTTCTCTGCCTTATATCTTTGTAAGGGATACACTGCATCACTATACCCTTTACTACAACCTTAAAAATATCCCACATCTCCTGTGCAGTTTTATTTCCAAAACTATCTTCCCAGTTTACCTCTCCTAATAACTGACGTAACCTACCATAATTGCCTTTCTGATAGTTTGGGACTCTAGTCTTATTCACTATATTATCCCTACTGGAATTAATGATAAATCTAATTATATGATGGTCACTGTTTGCTAAAGTCTCTCCTACCTCAACTTCCTTTAAACAATGCTCAATATTTGTTAGTACTATGTCTAAAACCTTCCTCCCCCTAGTAGGTTTATCTACCATCTGCACTAAATAGTTATCCTGAAAACTTTCCATAAACTTATTTTCACTAGCATCTCCTACCATCCTCTCCCAGTTTACTGACTTAAGATTAAAATCCCTAAGATAATTGTCTGACTAGTACACCCCCTATTTATCTCATCTACCATAAGGTTGTCTACATCTGCTGACTGGTTAGGTGGCCTATAAAAAGCTCCTACTCTAATAACCTTACTTTTGTTTACTCTAACATCCAGCCATAAGGACTCTACTCTGTTATCTACCTTAATACCATTAACCTGACTGGAAATGAAGGATTTTTTTACATAAATAACTACTCCTCCGCCTATCCTACCAATTCTCTGGTGTAAATACATAATGTATCCATCTACTTCATATTCTTTCCTATTTTCCTAAACTTTTCCTCATTTACCCATGCCTCTGTGACACATACAACATCTAAGTCCTCCTCAACTATATAACTAGATAACTCGTCCTTCTTGTTCCTAAGACTCCTGGCATTTACATAAAAACATTTAAGTCCTGCTACCTTCCTAGATGCTGTCTCCTTATTTGGAATCCTAATCTTATTCTCTCCTATTTGCACCTGGAAATCTTTCCTAATCTTTTCACTATCTCTGTTTATCCTATCTAATTTATGTCTAGCATCTTTCTTCTGGAATGCATTTGCTACCTCACCCCCTACACTCCATCCCAACTCCCCCCTCCAGACATCCACTCAGCACATCCACACCCTTCCTACTCAGATGCACACCATCCCTTCGCCCATAGAACCTATCCCATACATCCACAAAGCTGACATCCACATCCTTACACATCCCTTTTACCCGATCATTCACACCAATGGCTCTAGACAACCATTCCCTGCTAACATACACACGAGGCAAGATTCCTGACACTACACACCTCCTACCACTCTCCCTTATCTTGCCTAACATTTCCCGAAATCTTGCCACTAACTCCTCCGACCCACCTGCTCTGACATCGTTCCCACCTACGTGCAAAACTACTACACCCTCCCTCTCCATCCCCCAGGGCCCCAACCCTCTTCTGCACCTCCTCACTCACTGCCTTCACACCTGCACCAGTATTACACACGTTCGTCCTCCTATCCGTCTTTCCCACAGAAAGTGCTATCTAAATACCTAACCTGAGAGTCACCCACCACACACACCTGAGGTGTGCTAGGCACAACCATCCTCCTCCTCTCCTCTACCCCCTTCTTTCTCCTTTCACTCACCACAACCACTTCATTCACTCCACTCTCACTCTCCCCCTCCCCCTCAAACAAACCGAACCTATTTTCACACTCAACAGGTTTAGTCCTATCCTCCTTAACTGTCTCCGCTTTCCTTCCCCTCGCAACCTGCCATCTCTGCCTATCCTGACTACTATCTTTCCCAGTCTGGCTCGCCTGCTCCCTCTTCCCCACTCTGCTCTTCCCGACAGAGGGCCAAGCCACCCTGTCGCCCTCAGAAGGTCCAACCTTCGGCCTAACACTGATCTGCCTAATTTTTTCCACTGCCTCCCAAGCCTCTTAACCTCCTCCTTCAATTCAAAGATGAGAACTTCGTTCGCACTTTTTCCCTCACTTAGCTTTCTGATTTCCTCTCGCAATTCTCGGTGCTCAAGAGAAAGAACTAAATTCTCGCTCTTGAGCCTACACACCATACACTCAGAAAAGTCAACGACCTTCCTGTCGTGCCCACACATCTCACACACAACAAACTCTCCCAATCCCACCTCAACACTCTCTTTCACGCACTCAATCACACTCTGATATACCTCAGTAGCTACAGCCATACTAATTTACAATATGTTAACTCACAAACAAATAAAAATACTTGGTGACGGCGGGGTGGGGGAACCGCGGTGGTGGGAAGGCCTAAGTGAGGTCAACTAATCCTCTTTCAAGGTCAACTTGACGGTTACAAGCCTAGTCTCCTCGCTCTACCAAAATACTTTTAACTCACAAACACTGATTCTAACCACTATTTCACTCTAATCTAACACTTGCAGTACACACTGCAAGTTAACACACACGTGGGGGTATGGGGCGGTACAGCTACTACAGCAGCCAGTCTTGATCCCGGGATGTCACTTTGATTTTTATGATTTCGCTTAATTATTGTTCCTTGAGATTTTTTTTATTAATTCTGACCAGGAAAAAAAAAACATATCAATTAAAGCGAACTTGCGGCACTGTCCTCAAGAAACCGTCCCGCGTGCTCGCCTCGATTCCCGGCTCCCAATTCGCAGCTCCTCCACCCAGCGGATTTGACGTCACATTAAATGAGAAATATACAGTACAGATATGTCATGTATTTGAAGGGTTACACAACGGCAAAAAGGTTGAGAAACGCTGCCTTATTCGTTACCATATTTATTATACTCTCTCTCTCTCTCTCTCTCTCTCTCTCTCTCTCTGACCAATAGCGTGGCTAAACAAGAATTCAGTAATGAGGAAATTCAAATTCAAATGGTTTATTGACAGAAAAACATCAAAAGGGGCAGTTAGCAATGAGCAGAAATGAGGATCTCTCTCTCTCTCTCTCTCTCTCTCTCTCTCTCTCTCTCAGGTAGGATCTGAAGGCCCGGTCCCACAGGCCTTGCGGGTGAATTGCGACTGAATTACGCACGAAATTGGTAGGCATTCGCATCCGCACTGGGTGTTTCTTTCGCTCCCAGAATTTTAAACTGCACAAAATTTTGGTTGCGGATGGGATTCGTAATACATTCGCAATACATACGCAATACATCCACTATTATTCGCTGTGTTCGGCCTTTATCCGCAACTCCCGGATAATTACGTGTTGGTAGCGGAATGGGAGCATATGTATCGTGCATGTATACCGAATGTATAGCATACCTAGCAATTATATGAATGCATTCTAAATACATGGCGTATAATTTGTGAACCAATAGCGATTGGATAACGGTAACCCAAGATTGTATATAAAGTGAACCAGAACTGGACTCAAATTGTCATCTGGTTCTGGAGGAGTATACACCTATATACCATGGACTCACAAAGATGCCGTCTGATTGTTGCTTTCACCCACAACATAACAGTCAAGTTGCACAACTCTTGCAAGTGCTCTAGGAAAGAAGACAAAAAAGACAGTCAAGATCGGTCTGGGTCAGACCTTTGATTGGCAGAAGATTGGAGCTGGGGATTTACGATAAGCTGATGGTGGAGCTGCGAAATGAGGATCCAAGTTTCTTCCAGAATTTCATGAGGATGTCCCCAGCCATGTTTGATGAATTGCTAAACAGGCTAACTCCAAGACTCACCAGGCCAAGCACCAAATACAGGGACATGGCGTGTGGCTGGAAGTTGCCACACAACACCATCACCAAAGTTGTGAGAGAAGTCTGTCAGGCTATATTGGAGGAGTACCTGGATGAGCAGTTCACATGCCCTAGCACTGAAGAAGGATGGAGTCAACTCTCCATTGAATGGATGCAGAGATGGAACTTACCCCACACCATTGGGGCCATCAATGGCAAGCATGTCGCATGCAAAGCTCCCCCCAAGACAGGCTCTGAATACTACAACTATAAGGGCTTCTTCAGCATCATACTGCTGGCCATGGTCAGTTCAGACTATAAGTTCCAGTGGGCAGACACGCACAGTGCATCCGCCGTCTCCGGGATACATCCGTTCTGCATCATCCATGCCTCCGCGACGCGCTCGCTATTCTTTCGCTTTGTTTGCAATGCGTCCGCACTCCTTTCACAATTCATACACAAAAAATACGCTATTTTCCCGCACTGTGTCCGTTTTATACCCACAATACTCGCAATACATCCGGCCTGAAATGAAGATATTTTTGACCCCCGGACGGCTTCCACAATGCTTTCCGCTTTTGTTCGTAATACATCAGCGACACATTCTCAATACATGTGTAATTCATACGGTTCACATCCGCACAGTATTGCGGAAAAAAGTGCATTTTTGCCGCGGGTGCTTGCGGACGGCTGGAACCCAGCAAAATTGGCATCCTCGATTCTTTCGTATTTCATCTATAGTTATGTGGGACCGGGCTATGAAATAATCAAGGAGGTTGAGAAGGTGGCATGATGTCGCAAAATTAAGAGAAGCCAGCGCGCTATTGGTACGCTGCTGCCTCTATCCCATACAGCCAAAACATTACCACCACCAGCCACCCATTAAAAATACATGGGAACGCCCGGGTTAAGGTGGGTTCACACGTGCCAATTTGCGACTGATATTTTACATATGTAGAGTTTCCGACTTACAATTGATGCCTAGCGACTGCAGAAAGCAATCTCAAAACAAAACCAACATGTTGGTCTTGCTAGTCGATTTGCGACTTTATTTACGTCGTGACGTCACGGAGTAAGCATTGAAAATGGTCTCCATGTATAGAGAGATGTTAGAGTTGGTGAGGGAAAAAGAGCACACATTTAGGATCCCAGAAATGAATTATACAGTAAAAAAAAAAAAAAAAAAAGCTTGTGCAAATCGTCGTTCGACGAAATAGCTGCCACTCTACAAAAACTGTTTCCCTCAATGCAGGGTATTGTTGGAGGTAAGGATTGAATGCTTGTCAGGATTTAATCTGATCGCAATTGTGCTTTAATCTTCTTAAAATTAACAATTTTCTTATGACAAATGTAGGCTAATTTAGAGTGTGGTACACACCTTTCTTTCCTTCTACTTAGGCAGGGACGTATCAATCAATCGTCAATCATGGGGGGGGGGGAGGTGGATGAGGCAAACGCCGGGGGCATGTCGCCTCACCCATGGTCCAGACTGTAGCCTCGCCTTCTCTATGGCGCCAATCCAGGCGGTCACGCCTTCCCGTGCCAAGTAACTCCCAGCAGGAGGCATCGACTTGCCGCAGCCATAAGTTCTGTGGACGTCCCCTTGGCCTCCTCCATGCTGGGTTATCCCTTTCAGGATCGGCTTCCGGGTAGCGTGCCACATGCTCATATAGTCTCAGTTGGCATTGACGGACTATGCTGGTAATCAGCCTCGAATCATTTTCATGGAGCAATCGCTGATTTGATACAAAGTCATATCAGCGGTACCCCATAATCCTGCGAAGGATTATGGGTACCAAAGACATCAATTCGTCTCTTCAGATCGGTGTTCAACGTCCATGTCTCACAACCGTAGAGTAAGAAAGGGATCATCAGTGACTTGAAGATTCGAATCTTCGTCTGTCTGCACAGGGACATATCCACAGGCATTTTCTTTTCTGTTAACTCTTCCGATACGCCAAAAGAAGTGCACCCACAGCATCAGCATCATCACTGGAGAAGACATCTTGGCGGATAGCTGTTTGTTTAGGTAGACAGAGAGATAGTTTTTTTTTTTTTGACGACAACATATATTAACTTAAGATTACCACAATTTTGGATCCATCCTAGAGCATAATCTTGAATTACTTAAATAAAAAAGGTTTAACTTTGTTATCAAAGAAAAAAAATACAGTATGATAATATATAACCAGAAAAAAAAGAACGGTAGAAACATTCCACCAAAGATATAAAACACATTATTAAACAGAAAAAATATGGGCTATCATGTTAATAGGATAGTTTGAGACTATGTCTAATTCTAAGAATACAAATTCAGAACTAAATTTATAATGGAGCATACCTACAGTTACATTATCAAATGTGCCACAGAATAAATCATAAAGTCCAATTAAACCGTACGCGTTACGGATATGCTGTGAAAAGGGACACTTTTATGACATGATCTTGTCTGCACCATTCCGCAGGGGCATAACCGTTCCTCCAGCGGCAGACGGCCACGTCCCCATCTGTTCAACCTGCCCAGTGCCCACCTTTACAGCCAGCCAGTGGACTGACAGCCAAAAGCGGCTAAATGACATTCTGTGGTATTCTCTAACTCCAGGGTCCACAAGTGCATGTATACGTCGTGAATTGTTAAATCAGGATTTATTTCCTTATACGTACGTTACTTTTCTTGATGAATCCGAAAGATAAATGTTTTGCTTTAGGGATTCCATACTTATGGCAATATCATATTTGTGATGGAATAGTACGTCCGATGGAAATGTTTAAATGTTTTTTTCTGCTGTACCTTTCATAACCCACACCACAACTTCCTCTCTGTATATTCCTTGGTCCAGCCTCAGCTGAGCTAGTGTCTACGTGTTTCCCGTGGATTTCATGCACCATGAATGTTTTTATTTTTTATTTATTTTTTTCATTTTCACACTATTTACTGAACGTTTTTTCTTTTTTTTTTATTATCTAAAGGAGGTGTAGTTTTAATTAATGTTTAATGTTAATTTGTGAATGGTGTCTGCATCCTTTCCTCCCTCCCTTCTCTACCATTTACTACCATTAGCTGAAAACGTGTCTCCAAGGTAAGAACACTTAATAAACTTTTGCTGTTATTTCATATATTTTCATGAATTGATAAAGTATGCGTGTGTACGTAACTGAAAAGGCAAAACAAATTTCTCCTATCTCCCCACTTCCTCCTCCACTGACACTTATTACAGTATCACGGACTCGAGTGGTGGGTGGGGAAAAATGTAAACAAACCTCAACGCCGGTCGGTACGACCTCTCTATCTCTCTCTGGGTCGGCCCTAGCCATTTAGGTGCCCCCACTCTTGACACTGAAACACTGGATGGATGGATTTTCATTTAGGCGCCGCAAACTGAAACACTGAAACGTCTTGCTTCTCACAAAAACAGCATAAAAAAAGATGACACGACGTTACCTTCATAGTTGGCCTTCTTTTCCTCCTCTTCTTTTCTTCTTTTTCTGTTCTGGGCGGCGGAGGTATTGGTTGGCCTTTTCATTTCGACAAAATAACATAAGGTTGACAAACCACCTGTAAGCTACTCTCTCCTTCCTGGCTCCGAGTCCTCTGCTCTGCGTGCAACGTGACTCAGTCCTCACTGACCCATATGCGTATGTACGTACTATCACGTGACTACATCAGAAGTGACGAACATGTCTTTTTGTTAATATCTTCCTTTTATTTTATTTGTTGTTTTCAAGACAGAACACAAAGGGAGATGGCCAATGAGCACCGCAAATTATTATATATATTTTTTTCTCCCTCTGAGGGGCGCTGCGGCGGCGCCCCTCCAGCAGACAGCGTCTTAGGTGACCACCTATAATATTATGGCCAATGCCAAGGTCAGGTCCTCTCTCTCTCTCTCTCTCTCTCTCTCTCTCTCTCTCTTAAAACTTCATTTATTCAATTAATAATGTTTACAGAATCGTCATCGAGCTCTTCTATGATTATTAGAGAAGCCAATCTTCTGTGGGTGGCCATATAGGAATGTGGTAGGGTAACGTCCCGTGGAATGCACCTTCCAAGATAAATATACTTTATGAGTAGTTTATCTATTTATATTATCTTTTGTTGTTTTATTATGATTCTATGCAATAATTATTATTTATAAATACTTTTTCATACCTGAAAATGCGTAAAAAAACAAAAAGAAAATTAGGGGTGCTTTTTTTTGGAGAGGCTGCAATGGATTAGAGGCATTTTAATGAGAAAATTTTTTTTGAGATACAAGATTTTCGAGATATGAGCTCCGTCACAGAACAAATTAAACTCATATCTCAAGGTACCACTGTATATATACACTTTCTCTAATGAATAATACATAATGAATAGAGGAAAATAAAATGCAGACTTGTCTTCAGAACGGATGTGTTTCATGATTTATTGAGAGCAAAAAGAAGCTATCTAGCATTGGTAAAACAGACATGAACAAGTTAATGTGTCTGAGATTTGTACCAAAACTGACAACCCATAAAAACTGGAGGGAATTGTTGCCGTCACTCCTGCAGCCTGCAGCCTGTCCAGTGCCTGGTGCCCACCAGGAGCCTGCCCAGTGCCTGCTGCTTTGCATGTCACCTGAACTACAGTGGATGCTGCACTGTGTCTCCACATCCACCTGTACCAACTCACTTTGACACATTGCTTTCACATTACTTGGTAGGCATCAGGACTTCATGAATCAGATGAAAGGTGGTGAAGGGCCATCCTGGGCAGCCTTACCTAGGCACCCTTCAGACAACCTGGCTAGACATACTCATACCTAGGAAGGGAAACCTAGAGAAATCTAACTTAAACATTTCAATGGATACCATCAAAATGTCATCAAAGGAAAAACTTCTTGCATACACCCAACAGGAAGATTCCCATTGGTGGAATACAATGAGTGGGCCTCCCCCAGTGGCTTTCAATATTAGATATGTCCTCTTGGGTAGCAAGGTAGCTAAGGGACATGGCACAGACAGCTGACGTGGCAAAAGGGTATGTACAATGAAAGAGTTGTCCTTCCTGCAGTTGAGGGAACAGCAACCACTTGAGGACCGCCAGAGATGTACTGACAAGAACCTTCATGTTTTGTTCCTTCACCACTGGGAGACACCTGAGCCAAATCTCGACAAAGATGTATTGGAAGGAAAGTTTAAATCACTCAGCTGGAACAATATAAAGTAACCAGAATGATGTCATGTGTTAACAAATATATACTCTGTATCAAGATAAAATAGATATGTTAAATACAAACTGGCCTGAGTACTGGATGCTGTTAAGGACAGTAAGGTAAGCGATATGCAGAACTCGACTGATGACATCATGGTGAATTTGATGTGGCTGACTTATCAAGATGCATTCCTCCCTAAACAATCCAGCAAGATAAAATAATGAGTGGAGCAATAAGAAGTAAGGAGTGCTCAGGCTACTCTGCTGCAGGAACACAATTGTAGCATCTACATTTGCAGAAAAACAAAACATACTAGAATCATGAAATTTTGTTCACTTCTACCTTATTGGGAATTCTGGATTTCATGAAGCTATGAAATTGCACACAATAGTATAGCTGACTTTAATTTCTAAGTTATAAAATTTTGGGAGAATGGACTACTCATTAAAGTTACCACTACTGTTATTGCCCACTTCACATAATGCATGAGCCTACCAGTGATGAAGCATATATGGTACACACAGAGCAAACAATCATGCCTAGAATCAAAAAAACAATACGCCAATATTTATTTAATTTAGCTACACACGATTTCTTAGATTTATTTCATCACATGTTCCAGCATCAAAGCAGATCAGGTAGTCAGTCAGTTGTTGACTGTCTCCTATTTGTGGCCATAAGAAGCAACCTTTTGGTGTTCTGGTGTCTTAGTTGCACTGGTTTAGGCAACATTGTGGGAAGGGTCATCAGCTCTCAAGCCAAATATAAACTTCCAAGCTTACTGAGAGAAACTGATTCATAAGTATGCAATATGCTTACTTAAAACTGAATGGAAAAATAATTGTAATGCCAAATCAACATCAAACATTACATTGCCTTTGACTTTGCATCATGCCTGCTATGAGCTGTACATACATCCAGTAACACAATATGCTGATAATATTCCCCTGTTAGCTCAAATGTCCTTACATGTTCTTGTTCTTCAAATTAAGATTAGAAGTAATAAAGACAACATAAATCAGTATAAGTGAACACAGAAAATCAGTCCTACTTGCCAGCCTATCAATTCTTGGTACACTTAAAGAGGAAGTAATAGGATACCAAAATGATGAAACATTCTCTTACAGGCCATGAGTAGTACTCTCTCTTATTGCCATACTGTCTACAAAAATATATTCTTTATGATACATATAATTTGGCATCACTTGGGTGAAGCTCCCCTTGTGCTCTCTACACTTGGTCATCGTGGACTACTGGAGTGTATGCTGCCTGGTACACTCAAGGAACTAGGGATCTCCAAGTAGAGGTCATGGATTCAGATGAAAGAAAGCATTGTAACTGTAGAAACAAACAAGATACAGCCATATACTGAGAGAAAGTAAAGATTGGATTATATAGTCATCTTGAGATGGAATGCAGCATCAATTATACTACAACAGAATGCCAAGAGAACTTCTCACTATCCTTCATTTTTGACATTATTCTCCCTAAAAGCCACACCTGTTAAAAAAATCAATGGTTCTCTACTGATGTCATACATTTACCTATGTTATAAAATACAGAGGTTGCTGTACATGTTTATCTGTTAATGAGCAAATCACTTGTTCTGGACAGTTGTGAATGCACCATATGTTCTGCAGCAGCCACCAGGCCACTGACAAGAGTGCAAATTTTGCATCACTCTATTTGTAATCAAGACTTCTAAACATCCTGGAACATCAAAGGTATATTTCTCCCTTAATCTAACACCATTAATGCAAATCAAAACAAATAAGTTGGGACTGATGGGAGTTATAATGGCTAAATTCCTCAATGTTTTATACAGAAAAGATATAGAACAGAAATGTACATAATTACGCATGCAGACAAATTTAAAGTCCTCTCAAATGCTAGACAGAGTCCCATAACTGTAAACTATAGAGAAAATATTCATACTAAATAAAAGTATGTAATCACAGACTCTAATGTATCTTTGGTGTTATGCAGAGTAAAGCTATCATTATGAGATCATTATGAGTTATATGTTGTATAGGAATGTATCATAGAATGATGAAAGCCTCATAAAAATTGCATATTTTCTACATTGAAACTTCCTTTCAGATTATTTTTTTTTTTGAGAACTATTTAAAGTAAAAGAGCAGTGAAGAATATTGACTGTACACAAACTCTGCCTGTCCCTCTGTCATGGCTGTGTCTTCCCACTCCCTCATATTCACTTGCCGACTTTACTGAAGTTTCTTACATAATGTGAAATTTACTTATTCTTTTGATAATGTGCATAACATGAAAGTTATCACATGAGTCATAAATCTTATGTATTTAAGAACACTTCATCATTTCTAGTTAAGATGGCAGCAACTACTGTGATCCCTTCTCAGAAATGTCATTATCACAAGAGGGTTACAAGTACTGTACTGTATAAATATGGGGTTGCAAAACATTGATACTGAACAACTCTTCAAAATAAATTCAATTATTTTGAGCTTTTTGAGCTAAACTAGCTTACAAAACTTCCAATCAAAAACTGAACACTGCTTGATAAATCTAACCTGGCCGGGAGGTTCCTGCAAGTACGAGTGTCAATGAGCTGTATTGCTAAGTCTCCCTCAATTACATATCATAACCAACTGTATGTCATCAACAAGAACCTATGTAAAGGTACATACTGTAAAAAATATACAAATTTCTTGTCTGTATCACATTTTTCAGTATTCAGGTCAACAATTTTTCAAAAATATATCCTTGAGATCATACACATGAAGCTTATTAAAGTAAATTACAGGCATATACAGAATATATATATATATATATATATATATATATATATATATATATATATATATATATATATATATATATATATATATATATATATATATATATATATATATTGAAGAAAAGCAACAGTAAAATTACCATTTCTATTTAGACTCTGGTGACATTTTGGGACAAACATAATTTTTCCCAAAACATCACAAGAGTTTAAATAGAAATGGTGATTTTACTGTGGCTTTTCTCCAACTTCTATGTTTTACACTTTGGCAGATCTACACTCAACCAAGTATATATATATATATATATATATATATATATATATATATATATATATATATATATATATATATATATATATATATATATATATATATATATATATATATATATTAAGGAAACATATGTACAAATGGTGATCAAAATATAGGTATATTTTCAATAAAAGTGTGAATATTTACAATAATTGGAATTTTTAATGAATGGTAAAAATTTATATGTTATGAATGATAGAAAGTCATGAAGTTTTAGGCTTCCAGCAACTTTTTGTTTGTTGATCATTCCACATAAAAAAAAAAAAAAGATAATTCTGCTAGTTCCTCCTTTGCAACGAATATCTGAAAGGTGATTTTAACTGTGATGAATGCCAAAGCCATGTTGAGATCTATCGGATGTTGAGATTAATCAGTTAATCTGAACTACTCATCCAGCAATGGCTCTTTTTTCCTTATCTCTTCCTACCTGTACACTACAGTGCTTTAAAGCACATATGACCAATTGCTTTCAGCTGATCAAATTCATATTACGCGAGTAGATTTTATCACATTTAAACTAAATCCGTTTACATATTATACAGGATATAACACAAGTTTCTGCAGATATTGCTAGCAGTAAAAGTACAGGTTATTCTAAGTAGAAAATGTTCTTTACACATATACATTTTGAGGTGTTGTTTAGCTGTGGGATGAAATTTAAATGTGGCCAGGTAACAGCGGCCAGCCTGTTATCTTGGCAGGACATGATAACGTGATGTTTGATGGTAAAATATTGAGTTATTCATTCATCATTTCTACTGGTTTCAGAGTAGTACTGTATTACTGTATGCTGTAATGAAATGAGTATGTTGAAAGAGGTGATTTGCTGATAAACACAGGAGAATGATACCATGGCTTTAATTAATGACAAATGAATAATATGCTACACAAGATCTTGCCTGCCCAAGCATGGAGGAGAAATAAGTAAAGCTAGCAGGAAATTAGGTGACTGATAATCAATCATTTGCAGTTTCACGCCAAGATGGTGACAATGAATATTTAGATTGTATTGCATGATTTTGACAGGAAAAGCTTAAAAATGTCACATGCACTTACAGTAAGATAGAGTATGTGGACATGGTGTTTCTATGCCATAAATATCAACATGGCCCAGCCATTGTATTTGTCATCCAGCCACACTCAAATTTCATGCCATAGCTTAACAAATCCTCAGAATGCATATGTGCATAGAAAATTTTCCACTTAAAATAATGTGCACTTTCTTTTTTTAATACCAATATCCACAGAAAGTGTGTGTTACATCCTGTATACAGTATTTGAATTTGCTTATCTATTCATTTAGTGTGTGCATGTATATTCAGTATATATAATGATGATCTCTTTTTCCAGTATGTATTTTTGGTTTTGTGTCTGAAGTTCCAGCTGGTAATACACAAACTGATACAGAAAAGGGGCAAAGTAGATTCAGGCAATGAGTGATTAAATGATACCTGACACATTTCATGAGAAAAGACATTCTTAATTTAGGTATTTATACTGAGGAAAATATCAAATTAAAATGTGATAAATTCTTGTACAAAAACTCAAGACCTACACTGGCATTAGGTCAATAATTTTAGTAGATATGCACAGCAAAATATCTGCTGCATGATATAAAATGATGGCATGCTTTATAAAATCATAGCATAATGAAATATATTTATATACATATACATACATGAAACACTTTAATATTATTGCATTAATGTGATTAGATTTTATATGAAAACTTTCTTAATTCGGAACAAAACATTCCTGTGCTTAACAGTGTTCACTCAAACAGTAACAAAACTGTTCACATCATCACTACTGCCTCAGAGTGGCGGTGCACATCACTGCAACAACTCATGTCATGGTTACATCACAGCATCCATGTGGTCCTTGCCATTTCCTCATATCGGGCTGCGGCCGGGCATGGGGCTGTCACATGAGACACTGGTTCAGCCCTATGGGTGCTTCAGCCTGTCACAGTCACTTTTGTTCTGATTTATAAATGATTCTCACTACAACTATGGGAATCACGTGGCACACATCCTGCACCTTTGCACTTTGGCAGTTGTTCGAATTGCATCGCAGGTGCATGAATCACTGATGAAGTTATCCACTTTTTAGCGAATGGCCTGGAAAATGAGAAATTACTCTTCTTTTTTCTTCAATAATAAAGGAGTAAGAAATGAAAATATTCAAGATAAGAACAACACTACTATAGAGGGAGCCATGGGATGGGTGCAGCAGCAGCTAGCGCATTAGACAGGAGAGTCACACCAGCACCACTACTACTGGGTCACGTCCATGGCTGGCCACGCTTTCCTGCATGGCCATTCTGGGTCAGGTGATTTGTGTTTGGCCACTGGGAGCTGCGTGAGTCTTTGGGCGGATATCGAGTCGTTGTTAGTGGGCGGTCGTTGTGGGCCTGGCTGATATGGTTATTTCTCATTGGGTGGTTCTGAGGGGTGGGCGGCGTGTGTGGCGGAGTGTGGAACACATCCTGACAGACGGTGGATGTGGAGGTGGAGGTGGGGTGCTGAGGCGAGGGCACCTCCAGCAGGCGGTGTGTGGGGTGCTGCAAAGATATGTGGTCAAGCTACCAGCAACAAGCACAACTGGTGGGGTGGGGGGTGAGTCGCACTGCAGACATACACTTACACTGTTACTCAACAACTGTGTCAAGAAAATGTAATGTGAAACTAGCCAATCTACGTGGAGGATGTACTCATTACTGATCAACTTAGAAGACATTGAATACCTGTGAGAATGGAGTAATGTTCTTTTACATTCTGAGTAAATGAAATAAAGTACTTAGTTTGAGGCTTTTACTTTCTATATACAAATGCAAAATCATTCAAGAGGGACCACTGCTATATGAGTTTCTATTTCTTTTCTTAAAAATAAATACATTTGCTCAGTGCATTCATTACATTAGAAAAGAAACTGTGTGTGTGTGTGTGTGTGTGTGAGATAGGGAGAAAGATACAGAAAAAAGACATGAACTCAGACACACCCAGTATTACAATGTGCTAAGTGAAGACAAGTGTAGTGCAAATTCATTAATCAGCAAACACCACTCAACCACTTTAAAAAAATAAATGAATAAAAATTTTGTGGCAGTTCAGCACAGGTCACCCAGCACTCCTCATGTCCCACTGATGCTGGACTACTGAAGGTGACCTGTGCTGCACTGATCCTTATTATTTTCATCTTTTATCAACTATTTTTTTGCTCATTATAATTATATTCTTGTATATTTTCAAAACTAGAAAAAAAGGAAGCTGATAGATGTACAAATAGATACTAGGTCTGAAAAAATACTCATATCATTACAACATCATTTCATGCCAATTTAGGTGCTGACAGTCAACAGCAAGTACACAGAAAACACAACTGAATGAGAAATGCAAGAAAATGTGTAAAGTATGAAAGAAAAGTTTAAAAGAAATAAAGTAATATTCAGGATAATAAAACAGTGTGTGTGTGTGTGTGTGTGTGTGTGTGTGTGTGTGTGTGTGTGTGTGTGTGTGTGTGTGTGTGTGTGTGTGTGTGTGCACAAGAGATGTAGAAAGCTTTGGGTTTGGCACACTTGGCAGATAAACATAAAAAATTCATCATATATACATTGAGTGAGTCTTATTGGTACAGCACCAGCACATAAAATGCAATTAACATGTATGTTCAAAAATATCTACATACATATTTACAAAAATGGGGGTAAAAATGCACATTCCGGAGCACAGCACCACTGCTGGCTTGGAACACTGGCACCAGTGTGAGGGACAGTGTGACATTCCTTGGTGTTCCATGTTTGTCTTTTGAACAGTCTTACTGAATTTTGTCATTTGCATACACTTACATTTTAGTAAAAATGCAAAAAATTGGAAATCACTAATTTACTTTAAAAATGCATATTGATGAAACACCAGTAAATAAGCATATGTAATCAGTATATGTATATATCTATATGCTTCAGGAAGATTCACTATACAGTAAAACCTTACCAGACTTTATGCTAAAGTGGGTGGGTTATCATGAGCAAAACACATCATAGATTCATCACGCTTTTCTTTATACTACTTGCATAATACGTTGAGCAACTTTAAAGCAGGAACATTCCAAGCTAGTGATAGACAGAGCATCATATTTGCTCACTTTTGAGCCACCCTGCTCACACTACATGATTTGCTGACCTCTTAGCTGATGTCATGGTGGTCTGACTATGCCTAAAGCCATCAAGATCATGGTGATGTCACCTTTAGTTCATTACTTACAGCATTACATTAGCAATAATCTCATTCTTGAATTATTAGCAAAACTGTCCACCTGAAAGTCTAAAAATTCATCTTTAATTTTTTTCTCTGTTTCAGTTTCTTAAAGTAGACCATGCACTAGACAAACTCATACAGCTGGATTTCAGTGTATAATTAGAAGGGAGAGAAATTAATCAAAGCTAATAGCAAATAATTATATCTCAGACCTCAAGTTACAAAAATAGCAGTGCACATTTAGGTGAAAGACTCCATATGCTTCTTATATGACAATGAAAGAAAAAGTAGAGTCCCTAGAATTTCAAAAGGGCCATGTTGCACATATCCATTTAACTAAACAGCTAATCGTAGTGCCAATCTTAGCTGAAGAGAGTGAAGACTGTCACTATAATGCTGGACTTAAAATTTAATCTTAAGAGACGTACAACTAGAATGTTCTAAGCTTTCATATACTGGAGGTTCAGCTCGTAAGGACTTCAATACATATTTGTAAAAATTAGTTTATCTTCAGTTTGTCAGAGTTCAAAACTAGAGAGCAAGGAAAAACAAGTGACAGTACAGTTGATGTATGTTAATGCACCTCTAGATTTCACTACCAAAGCCTTTAATTAAACAAAAACAAATATGCCACTATTAAATGACCAACAACAACAACAATAAAATAATAATAATAATAAATAATAATAATAATAATAATAATAATAATAATAATAACAACAATAAATCAATAATTAGTGTTGTATCTATTGTAATCTATCTAGAGAAGTACCATACGACATCTTTCATGCTAAATAAATATCTTATTTCTTGTTCAGCATGAGGTGCAGCAAACTAAATTGCCAGTTGTTGGCATGTAACCATTCTTTGACTTCAACTATTTAACGATTCCCAGACAGCATTTGGTGAACTGGAGCAAGGTTTTACTGTCGATCTTTTACAATCATATCACTTCTCAAGCAGTGTAGTAGTGGTAGTTTGAGGTCATGATATCAACACAGCTTTACAATATAAACCCTAAGCTACACAAGAACAATGCTCCCTTGCATGGCAGTGTCCCATCTGCCCCCCAGTGCACTGCCCTGCGAGGCGTCTGCTTCCTTACCTCAGGGGACGGGGTGACATCAGAAGCTGGGGAGGAGAGGGCAGCTAGGGAGGCCGAGGGAGTGTTGTAGGCTGAGGATGGGGGGACGCTGTCTTCCCCCACCCCAGCTCCCCCTGCTGAGGCCTCACTGCTGGTGGGAGTGTCTCCTCCCCCTTCACCGCCCGAGGCTGTGCCGCCCCCACGTTTTCCACGCCTGAAACAGCATCACAACATTACACCTGCACCACAGACATGTGTGCGGGGCTGATGATGGAGGGGTTTTGTTGATCAAATTGTAAAAATTTTACTAAAAAAAAAAAAAAAAAAAAAAAAAAAATTGATATAAAAATGCAAAAACAATATACCATGCATGTACTAATGAATATATATGATAAGTTTAAAATCCCAAAAAAATATCTTAGGCAAAAGCATGTACACATTTTCTAAGCATAGTTATTTACACTGTTACTTTGTGCAAATAATAAGCATAAAAGTATGATTTGTGCTTCTCCTAAATCACCTCTTGAGATTTAAAGATTCACATCACATAATATAATACATGTGAAATCTGAATCAACACTACATTTTGGCTACAATATTTCACAAGGTTAAGTAGCTTACAGCACTTAATGTACATCTGGTATATCATTACACATTTATGAAAAGTACCACTTACAGATTCTTGACTACACTGGCTTTCCTACTTTACACTTAATAATGGATGGCAGGGGAAGAGTGGATCTGTAGCCAGTAAGCTTTTAGCTTGGGGATTCCAAGTTCATCATATTTAAAGGTGCAAATACTAATGCTAAAAGTGGTCTACTGATACAGTGCAACCTTTTGGATTAACAAATAATTAACTAATATGTTTAGTACAACTGTATGAGTACAATAGTACCACAATTCCATATAATAAAGGAGAGAATATCACTTTGCTCCCTAATGAATAACACTTAACAAAAACATTAGCCTTCTAACTGTCACAGGTAACCTCCACATGTTAATCTTTCATGTGTTAAGCACTATCAAAACTAATGACACCAGCTGCACAAGAAAACCTGGAAAATAGAAAAGCAAGGAAAAAATATTGAGGGGAGACTAAGCTTGAATGCCAAGTTGTGGATGGAATGCATGTATTATAAGCCTTGCCTAAAACAAGGTGATAGTAAGTGTTACCTGGTAGTGCGAGTCATCGTCTTCCCCCTCACCCTCATACCTACCGGGACAACTCAGGTCAGCCAACCTTCATAGGTTCAGTTTTATCAGTAACGTAAAGTTAAAAGAAATGTGTACTCTGTGTTCACATAAACTGAACTCCTAAAACATAAAGCATCAAAATAAAAGAAGATCTGCTACGATAGTATAGCATTTAGATGACATATGTTGCAATTTTTTTTTTTTTTTAGATGTCACATAAAGTAGCATAGACGGTAATGATGGAATAAGATTCATTGATAGGACAGAATCCTCTGAATTTCTTTATAGATTAATTGCTAAATTCATCTTATGTATAGTTTTATATGTAAAGAAATTAGATTATAAATATATACTTCCTGATGAAATTATTATTAAACTAATTACTATATTTTAATATCTATATGTACATCCAGCTATATATAACATACATACTACAAAATTAGCAAGACGGCTAAATTCACAAAAAAGAAGAAGAAAAAGAAAAAAAAATAGACTACTAGCTCTTTGCAACTCATATGAATAAAGATTTTGTTAGCATCACTAGGTATTCAAGGAAATGGTAAAAGCATTTAAGTCTTCATTGTTTCAGTTCAGATGTTCTGTCTGCCCTCTCATTTTCCTCAACCTTCCATTCCTAACTTCTTCCAGGTATTTCAAAACTTTCCTATCATTTCGTAGAGCTCTATAATTTTCATTTATTTTTTTTTTTTTATGTCATTGTCCAATACTTGAAGAGTATTGGAAGTGCTGTTCAACTTCCACCCATTAGAGGTGCTGTCAATTTTATTTACAGTAGTACTCATATTAGGGCCCATATCACCACCCAAGTGCATCTTTGGTGTAACCACCTAGAACCTGGGTATCATGGTGATATGTAGGTAACTTTAAACCACTCGACAAATGGCAAAGTATCAAGGCGATAAGTGGTGGGATTCGAACCTACGCGTGAGCGTCTGCCCGATCCCATGCTCACTACCTTATCCACTATGCCACCGCCTCCCTATTGACTTCCACAAGCTGAGAACAAAGTCACAGTTCATCAAATTAAATAAATAATCCCATCAGCTGATGTTTGCTGCATTCTTACTATCAGTTTTACTTTAAGGCAGGGGTTCTCAAAGTCGGGTACACATACTCCCAAGGGTAATTGAGAAGAATATTAAGGGTACATGGCAGGTTTCTCAAAATACTTAAGTTTTTAATGACTGCAAACCTGTTTGTAGTATTCAAAGTGGCCTACATGTGCTAGGCCAGATGTGTCCTCCACTAGAACCAGGATATGTTAGCAAAATTAACAAGGAAACTCTTGGAGTTGTCACTAGAGAGAAAGCTCTCTTGGATTACAGGTGCCACACAACCTTGCAAACCAATAATATTTATTTCTCATTATTTTTATATGCTATCCACACATGCAGTGATTTACCTATCACTGTTACTAGTTACAAGTTGCAACTAGCTGCAAGCAGCACTAATTGACTGCCACTATGATCGAAAACTGTCTGATATAGTTCCATTTTGGTAAATGTATTGCAAGGAATATACAAGATAATACAGAATCTTTAATGTATTGCATGCTAGCAGCCAATCACATTGTGTTTCTATGTGAAGTACTAGTTCCTGTTGATATTACCTCATAGTGACATACTCATATTAATTGAAAATTTTGTCTGCTCCATATATATAACACAATTTAAACTTTCTAAACTAATTCAATAAACCATACATTTGAGGCATTCAAAATAGCAGTGACATAAGTGCCATCCTGGATGATTTTGAGGTTTGTATAGGATTTTATTCGTCTTGCCTTTAGCTTTCTGAATCTGCAATGTCCAAGTCAAAATTTGGTCTGCAACATGGTCAAAATTGCCATTCTTTGGAGGGGTAAGCACAGCCGTGTGGCCGTCAACATAAAAAACCTCTCGCGCTCACTCAATAATGACGTATTTACTCGGGCAGGCAATGGGAGGCCTGCATTTTCACCCTGGTGTGTCTCAGCAAGCTGTGGTATAGCACTATCTTCTTCCTATTGTGTTTGGCTCGCATCTGTGTCGTAGAAGTATTACGGCAACAAGGGTGAAATTCCGCTAGTAGTGAAGGCATTAACCCGTAAGAGGTCAACCACGTACATGTACGTTCACCCCTTTCTTGGTTTCCATGCGTTTGAAATTCCCTCCAGCTTCAATATTAATTTTTTTGAAGTGTCTAGCACATATCAGCACAGTTTTCCGCCATTCGGACATAGGTTAGTCATCCCCCTCTCCCACCCCTCCCTGCCGCCTTGCCTTAGTGTGACCCAAAAATAACGGAGCGACATTTGGTATTACTGTCATGAATGTGATGTAGCTCTATGCATTGAGCCTTGTTTTGAAGAATATCACACCCTGCTGCAATACTAAAAAGCTTAGATACTGAAAGAAAAAATAATAAACAATATTTTGTGGTAAACTAAGCAAATTATTTTTTACATTATATTTACAGTATTTACAAATATTTTTTTGTATTTTTCATTTCATAAAACATGGGTTAATTTATGAATATGTAACCATTATGCACATGTCTCGTAGGAGAAAAATATCGATAAAATGATTAAAAAAAGCCTCATTCAGAAGTTGTCTGGCAGCATCACTGAGCGAGGTAAATTTAAAGCTCCAGCTGGACATAAAAAAATGGCAATTTTGAACTTTAACTCTTATTTTTACTTTTCTATGCCCATTTTGAGTTATATGGAATAAAAAAAGAAAGTGGAATTTTTGGTGACCTGGATGAGTATTCGGAGGTAAATCAGTGCTGACCTCTTATGGGTTAATTGGCCGTATCAGCATCACATTAGTGACCGCACAGTGAATTTTACACAAAAGTATTTCCACCTGGGACGCTCAACGACCAATGGGGAAGCAGGGATACGGTGATGTGACTGACGACAGCCAATGAGAGCCCGCCATTGTCTCCCCTCACTCTCCCTCTGGCCTTACCTTCAGTCTTCCAACATCAACCCACAGTTAATGAGCAACTTCAGAACGTAATTACATTTTGCTTACAATGGTTGCAAAGCCCTGTTATAGAGCTTCATTTTGCAAAAAAAATAAAAACTAGAGCTTTCTACCTCATCTCAGTAAAAGTTATTGCGTTCTGAATGTTGCAAAACTTTAACTGTTTTTCTCCATTTTTTATTTTTTGGCACTTACTTCACTACTATTCTGAAGGCCTCATTAATTTTTACCCCTCCTAACACTGCATTGTGGGGTAAGGGATACGTGACCAATATTGAAAGACTACAAGTGGTACATAAGATTAAAAAGGTTGAGAACCCCTGCTTTAAGGAATACATCAATAGTGAGAACCATGTGAAGATGGGCATAAGGTGGCAATATTACCTTTGATCAGGATATCTCTAGTTGCTAGATTTTCTTTCCAATACCCAATGGGCAGTAATGTTTCTTTCAATACAGCACCTTAAATTAATCTTGTAGATTATGAGAATATCACTCCACAAAACATACTCTTAATGAGTCATGAAACCTATACAATATTCTGTATGTACTCATAAAAAAAAATACTAAAGTAATAAATAAAGCAGTGAAGTATGTAATTCTGCTTAAAAACCCAGTTACAGTGCAATTCAAATAACAGTTAACATTATTGTTTCAGAGTTTTGACCTTTTTTTTTCAATTATATACAGAGTGATTTACTTATGCAATTGCAGCTTTAAAATAGTGTAGTGGTATCATGTGTAAATGGCAGCACTGTTGGGAATCACTGCAAAAGAAACAAATAAGTGAATTTAACTGTTGAAAATGTATGTACTGTATAACTGATACAATTTAAGTTATGTTCTACTCTAATCTCACAATGGTTTAATCTACTGGAATACCATTTACATTTTCATTACTTAAGATGGTGTGGAATGATCTGGTCAATGCTCAGTACTGGGGAGGTATAATGCTACAGGTGGAGAATGTGACTTCGAGGGGCTTAGCACAGATTACAAGCGTGTCAATACCTTGGGTCCCGGCGGTAGTACTCATCGCCTTCAAAAGTGTCCCCACGGCTTAGTGAGCGAGTCCGCCGCTGAACACTAATTGAAAAATGTCACTAAGGAGAGGCAATCATAGAACCTACTTTTTCTTATTGTTTGGACTTATTTATGTAAAAGAATAAATCATGTATTCAAGCTAATAAAATCATAATGTTATAGTTCTATACAGTAAGATTCTAAGCTGGATCTTTTGATATTCAAAACAATAAAATTGTACATGTGTTGCTGTGGCATTAGGAAAGTAAAGAACCGCTTTACTATCAGAAAGAGACTGGCAAGGAAAATATGGCTCACTCTTCTAAAAGCACTCTGTAGTATGTCAGTAGTATATCAATTTAATTTGGGAAAAGCCTGTAGCAAATAGTAAAAAAAAAATATGAGAAAAATATAGTGTTTCTGTGACTGGGAAAGACTAAGAAGTACAAATGGTAGTGATGGTATATGCAGTGGTGAAGAAAAAGAACTATATGTGTAAAACAATCTGGAATAAAGTTGTCTGAGACTAGTAATCATATCATCCTAAGAGGAGCATGTTGTCTGGCATTTTCTCAGGCCTAGTATGGTCTTAGAGGAAGGGACTGTTTGACAAAATAAGATCCAACTTAGTGAATTTACTGTATTGAGAAAATTAACTAAGTAGTACATGTTGAATATGCAGGAAAATGAAGAAGTTATCTTAGAACACTCACCTTCTCTGTTTTTGGAATCTTCTGACTTCCTTGAGGATGTTCCTTATCATTGGTGAGTACCGAATCTGGAACTGTGACTGTGGGGAAGGACGAATAAAAACTTGCATTACAAATCAACAAAGAGTAAAACTTCAATATTGCATCATATCAACACATGGTGTGTATGTGTGTGTCTGTGTATCAAACTGATTCCCTTAGTGGGAGTGCTGCTACATTTTTTTCTGGTGCAAGTAATGTGTATTGCAAAACAGTAGAATATGATAAACATAAAAGCATTTCATTATGTACTACATCACTGGCAAAAAGACAAAACTTTCACACTTACGTATTTCTATCAAATCACATTTCTTTTCAAATTTCTTGTATAGTCATCTACTCATCTCACAACAACTCTTACAAAAAAGCTAATTGCAATCTGTAATTGCAACTGAAAGCTGGAAGCCAGCAAATGAAAGACTAGGCAAGTTTCTTCCAGTTCAGTTTAGTGAGCAACAAAGTTGCATATTTAATATTGGTTTTAGATTTATATGTACGTACACTAGAATAAAGTCATATTGCTGGAAAAATGATGCTCTCTTCCTTTATGAACAAAGAAACAAATAAACCATGGAAATTTCTTTGATGAACCTTGAAGCAGCAACAGTTATTTGCAAGATTACCCTAATTATGTCACGGAGTGAAATAAATCTGTTTTTCCAGAAGAACCAAGCATGTTATTTGAAAGATGCTGTAAAATAAGAGAGAGTCTGTAATTTTCTGTATAATAAACTCAATAATTTTCTTTCATCTCAAGGAAAAGCTACACATGATACAATACCTATAAGCAGATGTATGTATTAAATAAACTATAATAAAGCTTCATGTGATTGTATAAAACATTTGCTAACAGAACTGTTCTCATCCTTTTTTTTTTTTTTTCCATATTTAAGATAATAATCATAAAACATGTATCAATTCTACGCTACTACATATTATATATTTTATTACCAGTAATGGGGTCTAGCATAAAAATCTGTTATATTCTTTTACTAGAATTTCTTTTCTATATTCTTCATTGATGTGTTAAGGAGAAAAATGTTCTAAAAAAAAAAATACAATAAATAATGAAAAGATATTTGCCACATGAGCTACAAAACTAATGCAAAATTACAATGCTTTCTTAAGAGCAACATCAAGTGATATACAAATAGTACACAGGTGTCTACACATTAGAAATGTTAGTGATGAATGTTCTACAGCTAACTCAGAACACTACACAGAAACACTCACCTTGTGTTACTCAAAGGAAAGATTAAGAAACAAAAGAAACAACAATAAGAATAACTGAATTTACAGCAGTTTGAAAACTATTTATGCACTTGTAAAACATATATTTCAAAACAGTGAAATGAATTTTAGATCTGAAACTATTTTCTTATTTATGGTCAAGCAAACTGATGTAAATGGAACCAAGACTTTACCATCAAAGCCACTGTAAGCTTTAAGAGAAAACAATAATTTTCCAAATCAGGATTTTATGAAACAATGGAACAAAACCCTGGGAGTGGTTAAGTTAAACGAAATACAGGGAATGTATACTAAACTTAAACAATACACCAGCTTAATAAGGAAAGTTTGGTTTACTGATAAAACCTGTCTATTAGGGAAGTCTGGACAAAAGAGGACATATAAGACAATATTTTCAGGATTGATAATGACAGGCATTACAAGGAAGATCAAAATCATTATCATGCACAATATTGAGAAATCTCAAATACAATATATAGTATATGCCAGCTTGCATGGTGCCTGATTATGTAAATATATAACAAATTTTGTTAAGAAAATTAGTACTTTATTTTGAAGTGATTTAGCTATACACATGTTGAACTTGTTCAGAGGAATAAAAAACTCAACAGAGGCTCATTAAGATCATGAAGATGGGAAAAAAATATCTGAAAACACAATAAAACAACAATTATAAATGTATGTCATCTTAGGTACGGAATACAATGTGGTCATCCATGGCCAGGCAGTAAAATGACCTTAAAAGTGCTACAAAATTTGATTTAATTCACCAGTAACTTAAAGGTAGCATTCAACCTCTGTATAAACTGTGACTTCTTCTGGGGGGGTTTCAGTGAACTGGAAAATGGCCTTGCAAACTGATATATATATATATATATATATATATATATATATATATATATATATATATATATATATATATATATATATATATATATATATATATATATGTACATGAAAGATAAAGGCATGTGCATACTTGAGGCTAAATCAACTTCAAAACTGGTCTAAATGTAAAGGACATACCTCTTTAAATTAATGGTCTGATTTAAGTAGAGGTATATATTATGAATATGTATATGATATAGTGTAATTAAAATCTATCTTACACACATAAAAGAGAACATTACCAATATCTAAATTTAATTTCTAATATGTAATACTGCATGTAAAGTTTGAAATGATGATTAATCTAACTATTGCATCTGAAATGTATGTCTTGTAATGTTAAATCTAAAGTTCATTAAAAAGGAAAGTAAAGTAGTATCAAACAAATGAGCAGTGTATTGTAGTGTGCTCATATGTGGTCAGAGTGAAATGAAAAATGTCAGTAAAATGTATAACAAGAGTCATGTTATCTTGTCTTTAAATTTGGGAATCAAGAAGCAGTATTATTTGCCATACAATTCCATGGAAAGCTAAAGATATAAATAATATTGAGATGTATGTGATTGTTTTGTGTTACATTGCTGTGCATGTGTGTTCACTAATAGAGTTAGTTTACTAGTAAATTACATGAGGAAATACACAAAGTGCACGTGATAAGTACTCAGTACGTACATGATGTGAGCCAAACTTTCAAAATTTTATTTTGGAACTAAGAATACATATACTATAAGTTTACCTAAGTATATGCAAAGCACAGTGATACCATCACATGTTTGTTCACTAACTTTCCAGAGTGTCAGAAATAACTGAGACTTTGGGATATTCCACACTTTATTTTACCTTTTCTTTTTTTAATTCTATGCGTCCATTCGGGGTGACCCTGCTGGGGTTTATATAATTTTTTTTTATTTTCCCCTGTCCTTGCATAAAATTTCCATAATGATAATACTAATAATAATGATAATAATAATAATAATAATGATAATAATGATAATAATAATAATAATAACAATAATAATGATAATACGTATAATAATATTCTTGTGTCGTGGAGTGTGAGTCCTTGTAACATGTTATTAAAAATGTTTTTGAGTGATGAATTATACTGAAAAATTCTTTTGAGAAACTCTTTCCTTTCTAAACTTTAATTTTTCTGAAATAAGTCATTCCTCTTAACAGACCCATGAAAGTACATTTTTAAGCAGTGATTGACGTCCAATGTTTACAAAAGTTATCTCTTTGCATGTCAACCTAAGAATGCACATGCAGCACCAAGCAAGATGGAAACACTACACAACAACAGTCTAACTTTACCTAGAAGGAAAGGCTTATAAAAAATATATAGTACATAGGTATATAATCACCCAATATGAAAAACAAATTACATTAACTACAAATATAAATCTACATGGAATGCAAAAGAAGCATTAGAGTTGTCAAAATATCTTATATAATCAAGCACTCACAAAAAAAGTTCCTTCATCATAAACATAAAATGAAGTAAACTTCTAGACACATAAATTTCATATACATAATTCATTAACTCTGAAAAGAGAAAATGACAATGATTATACACTTACACCTAAACAAGAATAAAGGGAAAGGGGTGGTGGGCTTTACTAGGGCTACATAGGGTGATTTACTTTATAGTAAATGCTTGCCAATTGTAGGAGGGTAAGCTAGGGTCAGCTGGAGCCTGAAGTCTATAATATTGGTACAAGCTCACCGGGAGAGGAGCTGCCCGCATTTCTCAGATCCAGGTTACGGAAGAAGTCAAGGCAGAGGATTTCTTCAATGCTGGGGTACTGGTCTCCATTACCAAAGATGTACTCCAGCACCTGCACCACCTGTCAACCCACCAGTCTCATCAGTGGTGGTGCAACAGTTACCATGGTGTGTGCTGAATAGACGTTACTTAGTGCTGATTAACATATATGATTTATTTTCTACAAACATTTTTCATTTCAGTATGATTGAATCTTTTATATTGAGTTCTGATAAGTTACTTGATGCTATATGTGCACATGTCTGTATTAATATTTTGAGTGAGATTACTTGACTTCTCATGCACTATGTACAAAAAGACTAAGATGCATAAAAGTATATACCTATCCCACATTTATCTCGCGAAACTGGTGCCTGAAAATGCAAGATAACAAGAAAAGAATAAATGGGAAATAAATGAACAGGTCCACCAACCCAAAAGGGGGGCTACTATACACCCCACTTCAGAGCCCCACCTTGGTATATTTCTTACACTACATCAACATTTTCCTGGGGTGTCTACTGCTAGATTTTGCCCTTTCATTGTGTCGATGTAGAGTCAGCTTCTTACATGATGAAGCAATTTTACTACCAATAATTCTAACTTAAAAGTGACATTCATCATGATTTTTTTCTTTTTTTTTGTCATGGTAGCTGTCATTGGCTAAAGCTAAGCTGCCTGACATGTATCATAAATCTGCCTTCTTTCTCTTCCCTTCGACACCCCTCTCCCTGTACTTTCCTTCCCCCATGCTTCTCAAAGATATACTTCTATTCTCTTTCTCTTTCTCTCTCTCTCTCTCTCTCTCTCTCTCTCTCTCTCTCTCTCTCTCTCTCTCTCTCTCTCACACACACACACACACACACACACACACACACACACACACACACACACACACACACACGTACACAGAAACACATAAGGAAACTAGAGAAAGTACAGAGGGCTCAGTCCTATGAGCTCTGAGCTCACTCCGTAATGGGGACGACTGGCTGGGTGACTAGCAGGCGACCCAGGTGAACTACACACACACACACACACACCAAAATGTTTTATAAATTCATAAATGGAAAATTAAATAAAAGGGAGGCAACAGAAAAGTAAAAGTTGGGGAAGAAGTATATGAGGATGCTAGAGATATAGCTGAAATATTGAACAACAACTTTTGCAAAGTGTTTACAAAGGAGGAGCATTTTACAGGAGAAAGGCCTACGGAAATAAAGCAAATGCATGACATCATGGTTACTAAAGAAGATATAAGGAAAATTATAAGTAACTTGAATATTAATAAATCAATGGGGCCTGATGGCATATCTGGGAGGTTGCTGAAAGAATGTAAAGATCAATTGTTGAACCCCATATTTGATATTGTGGAAACCTCCATACGAACAGGAATAGTCCCGAAAGAGTGGAAAAGAGCTGACATTATAAGAATGCCTATATATAAGAATGGAAGTAGAATGGAACCGTTAAATTACAGACCAGTATCGTTGACTAGTATATTGTGCAAGGTATGTGAAGAAGTAATTAAAGCAAAGTGGAGTGAGTATCTAGAAAGTGAAAACATCCTGAGTGAAAGGCAGTTTGGTTTCAGAATAGGAAGATCGTGCATATCCAATTTATTATGTTTTTATTCAAGAGTGACTAACATACTACAACATAGAGGTGGATGGGTGGATGCTATTTACCTGGACTTGAGAAAGGCCTTTGATAAAGTGCTACACAAAAGACTGATGTGGAAACTAAAGAAGATTGGAAAAGTAAGTGATAAACTAGCAAAATGGATGGAAAATTACTTAGTGGAAAGAGAAATGCGAACAGTGGTGAAAGGAAAGAAGTCAGAGTGGAAAAAGGTAACCAGTGGAGTTCCACAAGGGTCAGTGCTGGGTCCCATCATGTTTTTTATTTATGTTAATGATATGCCAGTAGGAATAGACAGTTACATGAATATGTTCGTGGACGATACTAAAATTATGAGGAGAGTTAAGAATGTGGAAGATTGTAACAAGTTACAGGAAGATCTTGATAAAATATATGAGTGGAGTAAAGACTGGCAGATGGAATTTAATATAAACAAGAGCCATGTTATGAAAATGGGAAGTAGATACAGACCAAACAGGGATTACAGGCTGGGTGATGAGAAAATTAAAGAGACCAATGAGGAGAAAGACTTAGGAGTAACGTGCAAAATACTCTGTCACCGGAGAAACACATTAACAAGATATTTGGGAAAACATATAATATGCTTCAAAATATTGGTCTTCCATTCCACTACCTAGATGAAGGAATGATGAAGAAGATACTATGCACTTTAATAAGACCCCAGTTAGAATATGCAGCTTGTGTCTGGTCACCACACATGAAGAAAAATGTGAAGAAGGTGGAAAGGGTACAGAGGCTGGCAACAAGGATTGTACCAGGATTCAAGGAGTTAAACTATGAGGAAAGACCGAGGGAGCTGGGGCTGACCACATTAGAAGAGAGAAGAACAAGGGTGACATGATAACTATGTATAAATTGGTGAACAAGATTGACATATTGGACAGAGAATTGATAAAGGTGACCACAAGTAATCATCTCCAAGAACATGGAAAAAAACTAATAAAAGACATCTGTTTAAATGACGTGAGAAAATACAGTTTCCCGCATCGTAGTATTGATAAGTGGAATAAACTGACAGTGATGTCGTTGACGCGGTGTGTGTCAATCAGATGAAAGAGAGATATGACAGGAGTAGACAAGGAGACAGGACACAGAGAGCTTAGCTCGAGCCCTGTAATACACAAATAGGTAAATACAAATAGGTAAATACACACACACACACACACACACACACACACACACACACACACACACACACACACACACACACACACACTAGGTGGGAGTTAACTTTGTGGGTATGTAGTGTTGACACCACATCACCACACCACCATCATCATCACCATTGCATCACCATGGTGGTGCTATCAAACACAATCACCAGATACCATCACATATCACAGCATCACCACACCACCACCATCACCACCACACACCATATCACATCATGCATCCTTCGTACCCCAACCAGCCCAGCCCTGGTGAGCACCCGCCAAGCCCTTAATTGCTAGCACAACCACCAACACGAGTATTTGGCATTGTTAGTACCTGTGCAGACGGACAAAGATTCGTATCTCCAAGTCGCTGGTGATCCCTGTCTTACTCTACGGTTGTGAGACATGGACACTGAACACTGAGCTGAAGAGGCGATTTGATGTCTTTGGTACTAGATGCCTTCGCATGATCATGGGATACCACTGGTATGACATTGTGTCAAATCAGTGATTACTCCGTAAGAATGATTCGAGGCCGATTACCAGCATAGTCCGTCAACGCCAACTGCGACTATATGGGCATGTGGCACGCTACCCGGAAGCTGACCCTGCACATCAGGTTGTCTCCGAAAGGGATAACCCAGCATGGAGGAGGCCAAGGGGATGTCCACAGAACGCATGGCTGTGGCAAGTCGATGCCTCCTGCTGGGAGCTACTTGGCATGGGAAGGGAGCCTGCATGGAGACTTGCGAGGTGTGACCTCCTGGAGTGGCACCATAGGGTAGGCGATGCGCCCCCACGCTGTATGTCCCCCATGATTGATTGATTGATATAAGACTTTAAATATATGAGAAACATGACTAAAGTGTAATGATATCCAATAACATCAAGTCTAAGTATTCATATTTTCAAGTTTAATATTTTCATAATGTCAAGAACAAAACAAATTTTTTTTTATATGACAAGGAATGTTTTTTTTTCTTTTATTTACCTTGAAAGTAGATTTCTTTGTATTCAGAAAACGTAATATATAATTTGGCTGTGATCTTTTTACCATTTTGGTGTGTTTGTGGTACCGTTAGTGAGAAATACAGGAGGTTCATTGGATTCACTGGACTTCGCTATGTAAACACTGAATTCGGTAATGTTATTATATGGTGATTATTGGTTTAAGTATTTGTTGTGTCTAAAACTGTAGTGTATTCCAGCCTTAGTGTCTTCTTTCCTCTCGCAATATTTAAAATGAATTTCGTACGTAAATATTGGGCCACAGAGCCACATCACTGGTGCCATCCTGCCAGGTCAGTGCATCAATGTTTATCTACACTTCCTTGTGTTTTCAGATCCAAAGAGTGAAGCAAAATAAGAATTAACTTACATAAAAGATATATAACTCCAAAATGTCTTTAAATAGGGCAATGGTTATATCCTCGTTCGAACACCTACAACATTAACAGCTGCGCGGACCCAGACCAGCACACCAACACCACCCTCCTATCTCACTGTATCAACTCGTCTACATTTCCTTCTATTTTCGTTGTTACCCTAGAACTTCCACCCGTTCTTTACCTGAAATGCATAAACATTAGCAGAAGGACAAAGAAAAGTGGAATGGAACTGTGTCAGGAAGAGTATTATTATTATTATTAGTAGTAGTAGTAGTGTGTGTGTGTGTGTGTGTGTGTGTGTGTGTGTGTGTGTGTGTGTGTGTGTGTGTGTGTGTGTGTGTGTGTGTGTGTAATTCACTTCGGTCGCCTGCTGGTCACCCAGCCAGTCTTCCCCATTACGGAGCGAGCTTAAAGCTCATAGACCGATCTTCGGGTAGGACTGAGACCACATCACACAAAACACACAACAGGAAAGCGAGGCCACAGCCCCTCGAGTCACATCCCGTACCTATTTACTGCTAGGTGAACAGGGGCCACACATTAAGAAGCTTGCCCATTTGCCTCGCCGCTTCCCGGGACTCGAACCCGGCCCTCTCGATTGTGAGTCGAGCATGTTAACCACTACGCTACGCGGTGTGTGTGTGTGTGTGTGTGTGTGTGTGTACGGAGGGCCCAGCAGAACTCATAATGACCGATCTTTGCGGTGTACTACTACTACTACTACTACTACTACTACTACTACTACTACTACTACTACTACTACTACTACTGCTGCTGCTGCAACGATTACTACTATTGCTACTACTACTACTACTACTACTACTACCACTACTACTGCTACTGATAATAATGATGATGTGATCTTTGTTTAATTCACTGTTTGATCTGCTGCAGTCTCTGACGAGACAGCCAGACGTTACCCTACGGAACGAGCTCAGAGCTCATTGTTTCTGATCTTCGGATAGGCCTGAGACCAGGCACACCACACACCGGGACAACAAGGTCACAACTCCTCGATTTACATCCCGTACCTACTCACTACTAGGTGAACAGGGGCTACACGTGAAAGGAGACACACCCAAATATCTCCACCCGGCCGGGGAATCGAATCCCGGTCATCTGGCTTGTGAAGCCAGCGCTTTAACCACTGAGCTACCGGGCCGTGTGTGTGTGTGTGTGTGTGTGTGTGTGTGTGTGTGTGTGTGTGTGTGTGTGTGTGTGTTGTAGTTAAATACTGTCCTGAGAGAGAGAGAGAGAGAGAGAGAGAGAGAGAGAGAGAGAGAGAGAGAGAGAGAGAGAGAGAGAGAATAATTGAATGGGATTACATACAGGTAATGGGAAAAAGGTATGAGAAAGGTAGAAACAAGAAGGGAGTGGGATGGAAAGACGGACATAAAATGGGGTTGATAAGGGCGGTGAAGCTTAATTAGGTCACGAGTTCTGGCCAATGATAGCTGGGTTCAGTCACGGGTGCGACATGTAGAGCCAATCATCTCCGCGTGTTTACATCACGTGACGGAGCCCGGGAAGTTCAAGAGGTGCTTGGGTGCTCGATAACGACTTACCAAATGAACCAAAATGGAATATCGCAGATTTTTTTATTATTATTATTTTTTTTTTTATAAAATGCGCGATAACGCTTATACGTGATAACGGAGAATAGGTGAAAAGTAGGTACAAAACTGGGTACAATAGTTATAAAAATTTACAAATGCACAACATTAAATTATATATATATATATATATATATATATATATATATATATATATATATATATATATATATATATATATATATATATATATAAAATGCATTAATGAACATCCCATAACAAACTCATTTAATCTATGCATAATTCCACAAAAATATACACTTATCCTTACTTGGGGATAGGTGGAGATGTCCTCAAGGTGCTTGGCGGTAGGGTGGGCAGACGACAGCTCGTATCCAGCACACATCTCAAACAGGACGTGGCCTGGCGATGGTGAGATGGTCAGGAACATTCAGAGAGAGAGAGAGAGAGAGAGAGAGAGAGAGAGAGAGAGAGAGAGAGAGAGAGAGAGAGAGAGAGAGAGAGAGAGAGAGAGAGAGAGAGTTTAAGGAATATGTACTATCAGTGAAATATACTGAAAAATGACAGCACCTAGAACCAAGAAATTACATCACTGAGCATAAAAACATGAAAACATTAGCAAATAAAGGAAGCTGCACAGGATTACCTATTTCCACCTATCACTCCTGTCCATCAATTTGTCTTGACTTCTTTTAAATCTCCTTGATCTTATTAATGGTTTATACACGTAACTTACGGGACCAGATGTTTTTAAACAGTAAGATATATGTGCTGTACAAAACTGCTGTAATAATGGAGCATCATTTTTCATTTGTCCAAGAAAGATTATAAAAAAAAATACGGCTACATACGCACCACCCAATATTTTTAAGAGGAAGGTTTCAAAACACTTATCCACCAACTTCGTATAACCCATTTGGCACCTCAGTGGGCCCTTTTCTTTTAAATATTTTTTTATTGCCCTAAGCGTGTGTCCCTCTTGCATTAATTAAAAGGAAAAACCTCTCCTCTCCGTCCACTTCCCACTAATAACACATCCTAAGTCAATGTGTTGCAGGAAATAGGACTAGAGATAATCAATAGCACTACTAAATCAATGACAGCAATACACAGTCCCTAATGTGACCAAGAGAAGGCCTGAGCAAGGAATGTGTCGACCCACTCACCGAAACACACTGAGTCTATGGCGTCTCTGTTGTCCTTGAGGCGACGCTTGATGATTGGGTAGATCCTGGAGGTGAGGCCCAGCAGTGTGTTCTCCACCCCGGACAGTCTGCAGGAAGGTGCACGGTAATAATGGTACGAGGATGATGACGAATAAAACTGCAGTTGCTCCCTGACTTACAAATGAGTTTGGTTTCATACAGTCATTTGTAACTTATTACTTTTTATTTCAGCAAAAAAGAAAAGAAAAGAAAAAAAAAAACAGTTCAAAGTAAATAGATCGCACAAGGGCTACAATGTTGGGGCTTGATGATGATTATTAGAACTACTGGAATTGAATGAAAACTGAGTAAATATATGTAAGTTACAAGCTGCAAGTGCGTATGAGTCAGCTGCTCATTGTATTGCACCACTACGGAAATGTCGATTTTGTTCCCTTCTTTTGTATGTGTGAAACAGTACGGCAATAACTTTTTTTTGGTGTTAATACTAATGTCTTGAAGTAAAGCGTAATGTTAATCTGTCATTGTTAATAATCATTGCATAGTAAACCAATTTTGGAAGGCAAATTTTGTGTAATCTCCCTCCCCTCTCTCTCTCTCTCTCTCTCTCTCTCTCTCTCTCTCTCTCTCTCTCTCACCTTGCCACACCGTTTTGCAGTACCAAGTTCCCAGAGTGCAGATGGCCGCAGTGGGGAAAGCCTCGGTCTTGCAGGAAGAGCAGGGCCTCCAACACCTGCCGCCCCAGCCGCTGGACCTGGCCCACTGGCAGCCCCGATGAGCGCTGCTGGTACTTCTCCACCCAGTCATCTTGCCAGTGACTCTGTGAAGCACCATCGTTCAGCTTCTACCGTGACAAAAAATGCATTACTTACATAACTCTATACGCGGGTAAAGCTCCAGGCACCGTCATGGAGTTTCTCAGGGACAGTTAATTGTTCTGCTTCTACTTCTACTTCTTAATTCTTGGATGAAACTTGGAGTTAAGGGAGTGTTATTTTGTTCATAGTACATTACAACAAATCAACATTGCAAATAAAACTATATTACATGTTTCGATAGGTACCTATGTAATAATTGACTTATGTTTACACTCTTTATACATATCAGACCAAGAAGTACATCAATGTGCTATCTATGTACTACTACTAATACTCTTGATCTATCTCAAAGAACTAATCTCTCTCTCTCTCTCTCTCTCTCTCTCTCTCTCTCTCTCTCTCTCTCTCTCTCACCCGATAAATGAGGTCCTTGAGCGTGCCCTTGTTGTTGTGGGGGATGATGGTGACGATGTACGTGTGGGAAGAGATGTTGGCAAAGTCCACGTCCAACACTGGGTAGATGCACGGGTGGTGCAGAGCCTGGGGGAGGGGCACAATCACTGCTGCTGCATCTCCTTCACCTCGACCTTACAGACTTAATCAAGGATAATCCATAATTTTTCCAAGTAATTAAGTCTACACACACACACACACACACACACACACACACACACACACACACACACACACACACACACACACGGAAGGATGAAGACTAAAGATTTGGTGTAGATTTCTTGAAGGACATTAATATTTGAGTCTCAAGGATTTTTCATGATACTAAAACAATAGTCAAGATCAAATAAGAGAATAATAATGATCTTTTAAAATACATTCACTTCATCCAAGAAGAAAAAGAAGAAGAAGAAGAAGAGGGAGAAGAAGTAGAATGTGTAGAAGAAAGCAATATGGATTGGACTATTAATATTATGTGTGGCCGCGCGGCTGTATTTCCTTATTGTTTTCGGCTCTAACCCGCCTCCAATCATAGGGACCTGGTGGGAAAGCGGGGTTTTCGGGTGCTGAAAGCTAAAATATGACCACCTCT
This sequence comes from Portunus trituberculatus, assembly GCF_017591435.1. Lineage (NCBI taxonomy): Eukaryota > Metazoa > Arthropoda > Malacostraca > Decapoda > Portunidae > Portunus > Portunus trituberculatus. The sequence goes on from NC_059303.1 coordinate 4,056,508, forward strand.
TAAAACCAAAAATAAGTAGGGAGCTACTGCTTTTGTTGTTATGACTTTGATAGCCGCCGACATCTGAGTAGCGTAGTCAACTATACCTACGGAAAAAAATTTCTTAATATTTACCCACTAATCTAATTTAACATATACCTAAGTTAATACAGTATAACTTATTACTTAACCTAATATTGGCACTGCTGTAGTAGTGAGGTAAACTAAATATTTCGGAAGATTTTTCGTAGAGACGTAAGTTGACAAAGCTGCTCATATGACGCTCATCATAACAGCAGTAGGATTTTTGGTGTTAAGAAGTGATAATTTGCCATGCTTCAGCTTTCCCCATCCGAAAACCACGCTTTCCCACTAGGTTCCCAATATTGTAAGGAGTGACACCGAGAAACAATGGGAAACAGAGCCAAGAGGCCAGTCTTGATATTTACCTTATTAACAAAACAATATGATCTTGAAAATATGCTAAACAACTTATGTTTTTTTTTCTAGGACAGGGAAAGATGAGAGCAGAAATACTGAGAACGAAGAGAAGACTTGTATATATACACACACACACACACACACTTAACAGAAGTCACAAAAAAAAAAAAGAAATGTTTGAATGATGTAAGACAAACACAGCTGCTATCCATGAAAGCAGAGATATTCTGGAATTAAGTAAAAAAAAAAAAAAAAAAAAAAAAATTGCAACAAGGAATATACATCAGAAAATAAAAAGAACACACAAATGAAATGAACAAAGAAGAAAAGACAAAAAGAAGACAACTATGCGAGTACGTTTAGGTGAGACCGTGCTCGTTTCTGGTAATCCCGTACCTGGAAGAGCTCGATGAGTGCCTCGCGCGTGCCGTGGGTCATGGGGATGGGGCAGTGCTCGTCGTAAGGCTGCAGGGTCATCAGGTGCTCGGTCTTCACGGAGGCGTCACGAATGATAAACCAGTTCTTGTCAATACGAGAACCTGGGCAAAAATAGAAAGGAAAATGAAAGTGGATAAATAAAACACACTGTGGAGTGAATACGAAGATTACAAAGCGATTACTCGTAGATTTAGAATATAACATAGATAATGTTTTTTCGAGTTAATCGTTACTGTATTAAAAAAGAAAAGTATTAGGGAGTGAATAAGGAAAGGTCATTAAAAAGAATGCATTGTACGTAGATAATAATAATAATAATAATAATAATAATAATAATAATAATAATAATAATAATAATAATAATAGTAAAAGAAAAGAAACATTTAGGAGTGAATACGAATATTACGGAATTATTAGATTTAGAATATAATGTAATAAGGATTTTTTTGTTGATCGTTACTCTATTAATATTTTGTCCTGTCCGTTGAGAGGGAAAGAAAAGTGGTGGAGTTTGTTCTTGTACATTTTCTCTCTCTCTCTCTCTCTCTCTCTGACTTCCACTGGTTTTTTTTTTTTTTTTGTTATTCTTGTAGTTTCCTCTTTCCTTAATCTTTATGTCCTTCTTTACAATCACTCCTTTATTTTCTTCCTCCTTTCCTGATCTTTCCTTCTTTCTATTATTTCTTTTTCTTTCCTTTCCTTCCATACTTTCGCCTGACCTAAATTTCCTTATTGATATCTTCCATTTGTTTCATTTATTTTCCCTCTTCTCTTGTTTTCATTCACTTTCCTATCCCGTATATCTTTCTTTCTCTTTTCCTTCTCCCTTTCTTTTGTATTACCTTGTTTTTGCCCCTCGATTCTTCCTCAACTTCTTCCCATTACCTTTTCCCAACCTTTCAATTTTTTTCCTTGTCTCTTCTCTTCTGTCTCTCTTCCTCTATCTTCCCTTCCTCTCGTGCAAGTTATCACCCCTTATCTCATTTCTTATTCCCTCCTTCTCTCTCTCTCTCTCTTATGACTTTTAACCTAATCTTTTCTCATTCTAATTATAATCTGCGACAATTTTTCAAACAGGTAATTTATCACCTCACCTCATAAATCATCATCACAAAGGAACGCATAGAAACAACAAACAGCAGTAGATCTTCCAGGCTTCATGAGTTAGTTTGACACCGGTTTGATTTTCTATTCATAAGTTAAGCACAAGAGATGCAAGACAGTGAAGGCGAGTGAGCATCTATGTAATCTATTAAACGCATTGTTACTGTTATTCTAAATATGAATATGTAATGCTATGTTATTTACGTTCCACTTCTATCGTGACTACTGGATATTAGCAAGAATTTCACGTCCTCAACATCCACAAAACGACTAATTACTTCTGTGGTCTTTGGAAATACAGGTGTTTCGTATATGAAACGTTGAATATACCTGTCCTAACTCTCAGATGCTGATAAGGAGTCTTCGTTCTCGAACAAACAAACTCCACACAGACAGAGACAGAACTGAATCAGACAAAATTGTAAAATATATGAAAGAAAAGTTTTGGAGCAGAGTTGGGAAAAAGAGAATAGTTGAAGGATATTGACTAGTGAGTGACAGAAAATAGAAGTGAATAATCTAAGGCAGCTTTCACACGAAAGACTTTTGCCGGCCCGGCACATGCCGCACTGTGTAGCATTACAATGACTCTTATGGGTATATTCACTTGAGGCCGTAACGGCAGACTTGCCGTTACGGCAGCCGCAGAAAGGTTTCGGTGAACACGTATTGCTATGAGCGCTTTCACACATCCGGTGTTTCCCCGCGTGCGTCAACGGGTATTTGATTTTTTGCACTCACCTCAATCACACCAATTTTTCACCAAGAGTCGGCAATTTTATATCATCTTCAAAAGCAAATCTTTTCCGAAAACTAAATTTCTTCAGGCACGGAAAAGACTTGCAGGAGGCGCTGGAGGAGGAGCTGGCCGGCTAGACCTAGGGCCCCAGGTCTATGCCGGCCTCACGCCGCAGGTCCTCCTGCTTCACCTCCTCCTGCTACAAAATTGTTGGTGTCTACCTGCAGCCCCATCACAGCCAGAAAATGTTCATCATGAACAGCTAGAGGACTGAACAGTCATCAGCAGACACTGCCATCTGACCATCTGAGGAGCCCTTTAGGGGAGGACTGGGCTCCTCCGCAGTAGTGAGGGGATGGAGGCATGCACACCATTGCCCATTGGACTTAGATTGCAGCAAAAAAAAAAAAAAAAAAAAAAAAAAAAAAAAAAAAAATTGTAGCTGTAGGAACCGTAGTTTTAAGGACTCTAGGATTAAGGAACGTAGTTTTAAGGACCCTTGGATTAACCGTTGGTGCCATATACCTGCAGCCCCCCACAGCCAGAAAATGCTCATCATGAACAGCTAGGGGACTGAACAGTCCCCAGCAGACACTGCCATCTGACCACCTGAGGAGCCCTTTAGGGGAGGACTGGGCTCTTCCACAGCAGTGTCCCTGTGAGGGGCTGGAGGCGTGCCAACCACTGCCTATTGGCCATAGACTGTAGCTGAAAAAAAAAAAAAAAAAAAAAAAATGTAGCTGCAGAAACCGTAGATTTAAGGACTCTAGGATTAAGGACTTTAGGATTAAGGAACGTAGTTTTAAGGACTCTAGGATTAAGGACTCTAGGATTAAGGACCGTAGTTTTAAGGACCCCTGGATTAACCGTTGGCGCCATATACCTGCAGCCCCCCACAGCCAGAAAATGCTCATCATGAGTAGCTAGGGGACTGAACAGTCCCCAGCAGACACTGCCATCTGAACATCTGAGGAGCCCTTTAGGGGAGGACTGGGCTCCTCCGCAGCAGTGTCCCTGTGAGGGGCTGGAGGCGTGCCAACCACTGCCTATTGGGCATAGATTGTAGCTGTAAAAAAAAAAAAAAAAAAAAAAAAAAAAAAAAAAATGTAGCTGCAGAAACCGTAGATTTAAGGACTCAATGATTAAGGACTCTAGGATTAAGGACTCTAGAATTAAGGACTCTAGGATTAAGGAACGTAGTTTTAAGGACTCTAGGATTAAAGACCGTAGTTTTAAGGACCCCTGGATTAACCGTTGGCGCCATATACCTGCAGCCCCCCACAGCCAGAAAATGCTTATCATGAATAGCTAGGGACTGAACAGTCCCCAGCAGACACTGCAATCTGACCACCTGAGGAGCCCTTTAGGGGAGGACTGGGCTCTTCCACATCAGTGTCCCTGTGAGGGGCTGGAGGCGTGCCAACCACTGCCTATAGGCCATAGACTGTAGCTGAAAAAAAAAAAAAAAAAAAAAAAAAAAAAATGTAGCTCCAGAAACCGTAGATTTAAGGACTCTAGGATTAAGGACTTTAGGATTAAGGAACGTAGTTTTAAGGACTCTAGGATTAAGGACTCTAGGATTAAGGACCGTAGTTTTAAGGACCCCTGGATTAACCGTTGGCGCCATATACCTGCAGCTCCCCACAGCCAGAAAATGCTCATCATGAGTAGCTAGGGGACTGAACAGTCCCCAGCAGACACTGCCATCTGAACATCTGAGGAGCCCTTTAGGGGAGGACTGGGCTCCTCTGCAACAGTGTCCCTGTGAGGGGCTGGAGGCGTGCCAACCACTGCCTATTGGGCATAGATTGTAGCTGTAAAAAAAAAAAAAAAAAAAAAAAAAAAAAAAAAAAAATGTAGCTGCAGAAACCGTAGATTTAAGGACTCTAGGATTAAGGACTCTAGGATTAAGGAACGTAGTTTTAAGGACTCTAGAATTAAGGACCGTAGTTTTAAGGACCCCTGGATTAACCGTTGGCGCCATATACCTGCAGCCCCCCACAGCCAGAAAATGCTTATCATGAATAGCTAGGGACTGAACAGTCCCCAGCAGACACTGCAATCTGACCACCTGAGGAGCCCTTTAGGGGAGGACTGGGCTCTTCCACAGCAGTGTCCCTGTGAGGGGCTGGAGGCGTGCCAACCACTGCCTATTGGCCATAGACTGTAGCTGTATAAAAAAAAAAAAAAAAAAAAAAAAAAAAAAAAAATGTAGCTGCAGGAACCGTAGATTTAAGGACTCTAGGATTAAGGAACGTAGTTTTAAGGACTCTAGGATTAAGGACCGTAGTTTTAAGGACCCCTGGATTAACCGTTGGCGCCATATACCTGCAGCCCCCCACAGCCAGAAAATGCTCATCATGAGTAGCTAGGGAACTGAACAGTCCCCAGCAGACACTGCCATCTGAACATCTGAGGAGCCCTTTAGGGGAGGACTGGGCTACTCCGCAGCAGTGTCCCTGTGAGGGGCTGGAGGCGTGCCAACCACTGCCTATTGGGCATAGATTGTAGCTGTAAAAAAAAAAAAAAAAAAAAAAAAAAAAAAGTAGCTGCAGAAACCGTAGATATAAGGACTCTAGGATTAAGGAACGTAGTTTTAAGGACACTAGGATTAAGGAACACGCAACACAACACAACACAACACAACACCACACACACGGAAGGAGCCTTTTTGGGGAGAAAGAGCTCCAACCACTACACACAACACACAACACAACACAACACACAACACAACACACAACACAACACAACACACAACACAAACATACAATACACAACACAAACACAACACAACACAACACAACACAGAACACAACACAACACAACACACAACACAACACAACACACAACACAACACAACACAACACAAACACACAACACAACACACAACAAAGAACACAAATAGGCTAGTCTAGGCTATGCTAGGTTAGATTAGGTTAGGTTAGGTTAGGTTAGGTTAGGCTAGACTAGGCTAGGCTAGGATAGGTTAGGTTAGATTAGGTTAGGATAGGATAGGATAGGTTAGGATAGGTTAGGTTAGGATAGGATAGGTTAGGTTAGGTTAGGTTAGCTCTCACTCTCTATCTCAAATTAAGTTCTCACTCTCATTAGAAAGCTTCTTAAGTCTGTTTCTTCTGACAATAATGTACAAATGTTCTTTATATGGTACTGCAGCCACAAAAACACCCGCCTTCTTACTGCAACTACAATCATAAACACAACACAAACACAGCACAACACAACACAAACATAGCACACACATACACCCACAGTCCTACTCCAAGATCGGTCACTATGAGGTCTGATCTCTTTCCGTAGGGGAAAGGCTGGCTGGGTGACCAGCAAACGACTGTGGTGAATAACACACACACACACACACACACACACACACACACACACACACACACACACACACACACACACACACACACACACAGAGACAGAAACACAACGTGAATTATAAGTATGGTAACGGTTCATCTACTCCCACAAAAACATCTAAAAGTACTCCCATTATATAATATAGAAACAGATCCTTTATATATATATATATATATATATATATATATATATATATATATATATATATATATATATATATATATATATATATATATATATATATATATATATATATATATATATATATATATATATATATATATATATATATATATATATATATATATATATATATATATATATATATAAAACAACTTGAAACAGATCAGAAAAACGAACTGGGACAGGATTCACTAGATAGTTACGTATTTCGTAAGTCTTTAAGAAGTCCGTCTCTCTGCTATGCTAAGAGTTATTCATTAAACACTTACGTACTTCGTACGTACCTCAATTAGTTAAGTATTCTCTCGGAACCCCGTAAGGTTTCATAACCCGGAACTATGGGCGCCTTTTCTCCACTACACATCCCCCGAGGTAAACACCGACAAAGCCAGAGGTTAAAAGGTGAAGTAGATTGAAATTAAGAATTACAGATGACATAAGCACATGAGTAGTCTGAAAAGCGATGAAAGACTCTCTATATATGAAAATACTAGTGTATCTGCACATGACAGTAGCAGCTGAAAAGGAAAGGAGAGTGAAATGTGTAGGCTAATAATAAATATTGTAAGTGACATTACCATTTGAGATATATTTACTAGTACAGTGAATCTAGAAAGATGCTCAAATGATACTGTTAATACTTTTATTGTGCCTTATTGGCGATAATGTGTACAGTGTCAATCAGTGATATGGGAGGTATGAGTGCCTAGCACTGACGTACATGAAGAGAGAGAGAGAGAGAGAGAGAGAGAGAGAGAGAGAGAGAGAGAGAGAGAGAGAGAGAGAGAGAGAGAGAGAGAGAGAGAGAGAGAGAGAGAGAGAGAGAGAGAGAGAGAGAGAGAGAGAGAGAGAGAGAGTGACTGACAGTGACAGTGCAATTCAAGAATGGCTTTTATTTTACTTGTAAACATATATAATATTTGGCAGTGACTGATTCCCATCTTTTAAACTCATCAAAGTTTATGAAGTAATAAATATATGTTTCGTAACCTTTTGATCATGCTTTCCATCATTAATAATGTTGATACACACAATGGGCAGCGTTGGTACACATAGTGGACCGAGTTGGTATAGGTGAGCCGAGTTGACAATGAATCGAGTTGGCAATGGAATGGGATGAGTTGCCCTGTGTCCCTGTTTTGGGTTCCACTGACACTGCTGTCTCTTGGATCATGTGATTATGACGCATTATTTGTTTCTACCAGCTGCTGATTGGTTAATGTCCTTAGAGGAAAAAGTGCTGCTATTGTGTGAAAGAAAAATGTCAACCATGCACTAATGCCATCTAGCGGAGACTACCGCCAGAGAAGTGAAACTCCACTGAAAAGAAAGTATCCAAGATGGCGACCTTAAGAAACCTATAGGGAATCGCTTTAGGGGAAGTTTTTATGGACTTCTTATCTTTTCTGCGTACGTAATGCTAAAGTAAGGAGCGTTAGTGAATCCAACCTCTGATGTATCAGTAAAACAGTCACTCTTATTATCTGTGATCTATCCTCACTAAAATTGTTAGCACAAGTAGCGACAAGGGAACCCACCTCAGAGCATCGGGACAAGAGCATTGGGTTCCGCAATATGAAATCTGCCCAGCTGGTGACAGTCTTCCCGAGCCAGTACACCGCTCGAGGGGACATGAATGACTGAGCAGTGTGGAGAATGCCGACTCTGATTACAAGTTCAGGGGGACATTGTGGAGAGCTGCAGGCTGCACTGGCGGGGCAAGTGCGGAGGACTCGGTATGGTCTCACCGCGCTGTCTACGTGCCATGTTTCAGTGTATAGACTATAAGGCTGCTTTCATACCAATGATATCCGCTGCAAGACAGCCGCATGCCACCTGGACATCTACGGTGACTGGACCAGCGAAAATTATTCGTGTGTATGCGAGCTAAAGCGAAGCAGGTTACCAGAAGAAGAAGAATAGGAATAATGATGATAATAATAGTAATAATAAGAAGAAGACGAAGATGAAGAAAAAGAAAAAAAGAAGAAGAAGAAGAAAGAAATATAAGGAAAAAAAGACAACACAATCTCTTTGGCCTTTAGAAACAACCTCATTAAAAAAAAAAAAAAAAGCGATACATGATAAAGATTTCTATTCAAAGTCTTACGGACTTTATTCATATCCTCGTTGAATCCTACGCCTCTCCAGCACTCACCGATGTCCCGTAAGTGTTCTAGGAGGGAGTACCGCTGGTGTCCCCTGAGGTAGCTTCTGGCGGCCAGGGCTGAGGTATCCCTTGTCGTACCCCTGGCGGCCTTCCTTTCCATCTCCAGACGCTCCCCGGCGGCGTCATCCTCCAAGGCCGAGTAGGAATAGCGACCGCCATGCCTGAGGGGGAGGAAAGGATTAGTTAGCATGGTTACGGTATGGTAACTCTACTATGGCGTCTACTAAAGTGGGATTAAATTCTCTATTGGAAGTTCAAGTTATCAATTTTGGTAGGAAAGTGAAACGGTTTGTTGTATGATAAGATAAACTTTTGATTTCCAGTAGTTTTCTTTTTCGTTTTTTTCTTTTCGCTCCATTTTTTTTTTCATTTCATGAATTCGAATTGGGTGACTAGAAAGATAACTGATGTCACAAAGCCCTTCACAGTCGGAATGGTGACGGAACAGTTAAGTGTGTGTGTGTGTGTGTGTGTGTGTGTGTGTGTGTGTGTGTGTGTGTGTGTGTGTGTGTGTGTTGACAAAAGATGCATAATGAAGGTTATATTAGTGAGGGCTAGTAAGGATGAAATGGAGCCAAAATGAGTACGTTGACGATATCATGAGAGAGAGAGAGAGAGAGAGAGAGAGAGAGAGAGAGAGAGAGAGAGAGAGAGAGAGAGAGAGAGTCATTAAAAACCACTTAAGAGCTTACGATAACAGCAAAACACTTTATAACACACATAAGTCATAAAAAAAATAATAAGGGGCGTAGTTTAAACCTAATTACATAACCTGAAAATTAGAGGCGTTTACCATGAAAAAAGACGTTCATAAAAGAGAAAACGGACATGGAGCGAAAGCATGTCCATGTGGATGAGTGAACGCTGTTTTGACGAGTGCATGAAAAAAGGATGAAGTATTGCTGAAAAAAATGGATGAATGAACAAAAGGGAGCAGGTAAGTTAGACATGTGTTGCCTTCCACTGACCTTTAACTGGGGAAAAAAAAATAGAGAAATGAATATTGAAAAAAAGAAAAGATCCAGCGACCCAAAAAGAAAAAAAAGAAGAGATAAAAAGTGTAAAAAAAGTGCCTTTGTATTCACGAAAAATATCAGAATGGAAATAAAATGTATGGAAAAACAAGGAATACAGAAGGGAAACTAGAGATTTGTGAATAAGTTACAATTTTATAGATAAAAAAAAAATATATAAAAATGACAAAATAAACGAAAAAAAAAAAAAACATAATATTTTCTGATCACTGTCTTTGATGATTCGATAAGATAAATATAACCAGATGCAACATTTCAGGAAGCAAAACAACAATATGTTTTCCTCTAACTATTAAAACCACACAACTCAAAATAAATAATACCTCCACTGGGTATCCTATTTTTACTGCCCTTCCACACCTTCCATAAACCCTTAATTTGAGACACCATTATAACGTGAGGATTATTTTCCAGAACCACACACAGATTACTAGTTCTTATAGATTTATTTCTTTATTTCTACTATTATTATTATTTCCATCTTCTAAAACTTTTTCTATCCCTTTTTTCATTTATTTCCAGAAGAGATGCGTGACATTTATCAACCACTAGTGGAAACGCGCAGAAACCCCATTGAAAAATTGAAAAGCCTATTAACTCCCAGTACAGCGCGTTAAAAGTAATGGAGACAGGCAGAAACGTTTTAGAATTCAGGTAGTTGTGTGGTTAGAGGCGGCGGGAGAGGCACAGAGTTTCAGCCCCCGCCTAGAGGTCTGCGTGGTGCCAAGTGCAATGTGAGGGACTTGCCAGACTGAGAAAGTTAACTCCTTCTTCAAGTCTCTCTCTCTCTCTCTCTCTCTCTCTCTCTCTCTCTCTCTCTCTAGCGTCCGTTGCCCTCGTCCTTGATACGAGTCGCTATAGATGTAGCCTCTCTCCCTTCCCTTCCTGTTTCCCTTACTCTCTTCCTCTTCCTCTTCCTTTGCCGTGAATGTCCTCTCTCCTTCCTTCTTCTTCCCCTTTTGCCTCTTCCTCTATTCCTCTTTCCTTGCCTACCTTCCTTTATGACTTCCATCTCTTCCTTTCCTCCCTGCCTCCACTTCCTTCCTCTCTGCCCGCCTCCCCTTCCTCCTTCCTCTCTACTACCTCCCTGCCTTCCCTCCCACCTCCTTCCTTCCTCCCGTCCTCCCTTCCTTCCTCCCGTCCTCCCTCCACCAGCAGGTCACGAGGCCACAAGGACGCCAGTTGGTTTTGTGCAGAATTTTATGACGAGAAAGTGTATCCTTGTCAATATCGGTTTATTTAATTATCAGCAGTGATATTTTTCTATTTCCCTTTTTTTAGTTTTGGTTTTATATTGAGTCTCTCCCTCCCTATCTTTTTTTTTTTTTTTGTGTGTGTGTGTGTCGTTCTATCTTCTCGTTTTCTTTGTGTATTTTACTCCAAAGTTTTCTTTCTTTGTCTTCTTTATCGAGTACCAATTTCTATTGTTATTTTATCATGTGGTCTTTTTTATTTCTATTTTTCTGAACCGAGCTCATTAACTCTCTCTCTCTCTCTCTCTCTCTCTCTCTCTCTCTCTCTCTCTCTCTCTCTCTCTCTCTCTCTCACCCAACACACAAAATAAACTTTAAGCAGCAGCAGCAGCACCACCACCACCACCACCACCACCACCACCACCAACAACAACAACAACAAAACAACAAAAACTAGAGACCCCAAGATTCCATTCCTCAAACATTAATATACCAATCTAGTGCAAATCAAAACCAAAATACAACTCCTGCTTCCTTCAGCGACTCTTAGCTGTTCATAGGGACGGACGTAAATCACCACCACTTTAGCTAGCAATGGTATCAAAATTCCCTGGAGTTTTCAAAGCCTTCTATTTCCTAGTTACATTTCAGCCAGACAAGCTATAGTCGTACTTCCTTGGTGTCTGGGAACGTGCTAGAAGGAAGAGAGAAGAGGGAAGACTCGCTGGGGAGAGGGAATTGAGAAGTGTAGGAATGGGAGAGCTAAAGTTGTGAAGAAGTAGTAATAAACGTATAGGGAACAAGGGAAGGACGGAGGAGAAACTTACGAGAGATTGGAGAAGGAAGAAGACTAAAGAGTTGGAAAATGAAATATGCACGGAAGGAGGGGGAAGAAGTAGGAGAGTGAGAAAAGAAAGGAAAAAGAAAAAAAGAAGAGTGAGGATACGAGGAAGTGAAATAAGAGGAGGGAACACAAAAGCAGGGGAGAGGGAGAGAAAGGAAAGAAGAAAGGAGAGAGGCTACAAGGAAGTGGAATAATGAAGGAGAGAATAAGAGAGGAGTAGACTAGGAGAGGAAAAGCAAGAGACTAAGAAGGAATGCAAGGCGGAAGAAGGAATGAAGGATGAAAGTGAAGGAGTGGATGAAGGAAATAAGAAGAGAAGGGACTATGATAGGAGTAAGGAAGTGAAGGATGGAAAGCGAGGATAAAGGAGGAAGAGGAGGAAGCAGACGGAGGTTGAAAAAGATAAAAAGGGGTAAATAAGAAAAGGAGAGAGAATAACTAAAGGGAATAAGAGACACAGGAGACAAAGGAAGGAGGGATGGAGGGAAGAGTGGGGCGAAGTAGGGAGGGAAGGGATGTCTCACACACACACACACACACACACACACACACACACACACACAGTTCTCCCGCAGCACCGTCGCCAGAAGTGGAATTATTTTCAGTGTTTTTGGGGATGGAAGGATGGCGGAGGGGAGGTGGAGGGGGATGGAGGGATCAAGAAAGGAGGATAAGAGTATAGGGGAAGCAGAGAAAGGAAACAAAGGAGAGTCTGGTGGTGATAAGGGAAGACAAATACGTAAGTGAAGTCAGCCTCCCCTTGGCACCCCCCACACACACTAAGATAAGGTACAATTCAAAACACACACACACACACACACACACACACACACACACACACACACACACACACACACACACACACACTTACATATGTATGAATAAGCATATCAGGACGTGTATCTTATTGGCAACACACAATCAAGTACAAACCCACCAGATTCATATCGCACGGTGCCTCGGTTAAGCTTACTAGTGAGCGGCCTTTCTGGGAGACATGGGAGAGTCTTATGAAAGGAAACACACAAGTAAGACCAGACTCAGCTGACGCAATTTCTCTAGGGTCCATTCCAGCCAATTTCTGCCTCCCAGCCTCGCTCCACACGTCACAGCCAAACACAAACAACTTCATCACTTCACATTAATAGCATTTTACGTAGTTTCTAGCAAGACACAACCCACTTAACTGCTGCTATGTGTGTGTGTGTGTGTGTGTGTGTGTGTGTGTGTGTGTGTGTGTGTGTGTGTGTGTGTGTGTGTGTGTGTGTGTGTGTGTGTGTAGGAGGGAGTACGAGAACCAGACACACAGCACCAATGATAGAAAATTGTGTGAGGGAAGTTGTGAGAATATTTCAATAGATTAATACATACGTGAACGAGATGGAAACGAACACAACGAAGAAAACGAAGAAAGAAAAACGTTCTCTATTTATTTTCCTCTAGATTCACTCTCTCGTTGTGGTGATTGGATAAGATGAGAATAACCCAGTGCGAGATTTTAGAATACGAAACAACGATACATTTCCCTGCAAGCATTCAAAGCACACGCCTCAAAAAGCAGGTACGGTATGGAGGAAACCCGTCCAGGCGAATGGAATGAAAACGGACCACACAGACGGAGTATTGAAGAGAAAACTGCACTAAAATCGAGTCCTTGAATAAATCAGGACATCTCTTGCAGCAGCCTCGTTTGGGGAAGTATTTTTACGTGTTCACTGGAAGGAAAGATTTCACAGGAGTCGAAAAAAAAAGGAAAAAAAAAGGAATATTTTGAAAGACTTCAATGATAACCAATGGAAGAATTTCACGGGTTTTTACGACACCAAAAGGAATGATTTCTTAGGATGTCATGGCAGGATTCGGTGAAGGATTTCCTCAGGATTTCACAGGGAAGGATGTCACAGAAACACCTCAAGGTTTAGGGGTATAGGAGAAGCAATCACGGAAATGCACGTATTGGAAGACTGACTGACACAAAACTCCACAAAACCAGCGAGGCAGAAAACGAAATACAAGGCAAACACAATGAACTAAAATCCCGTAAAGGTAAACACACACACACACACACACACACACACACACACACACACACACACACACACACACACACACACACACACCTCACTCTTACTCCCCCTCACAATTCGCATTAAAGTTTCATATAAGACAAAACTTCCAACATACACACGACAAACTTTCTGAATAAATATTAAAAAGAAAAAAGATATTCACATTATTTTATTTTATTCTGTTTTTGGGGAAACTTGTCATGAATCGAAACCCAAAACACACACACACACACACACACACACACACACACACACACCGCGTAGTGTAGTGGTTAGCACGCTCGACTGACACTCGAGAGGGTCCGGGTTCGAGTCCCGGAGGCGGCGAGGCAAATGGGCAAGCCTCTTAATGTGTAGCCTCTGTTCACCTAGCAGTAAATAGGTACGGGATGTAACTCGAGGGGTTGTGGCCTCGCTTTCCCGGTGTGTGTTGTTTGTTGATGTGGTCTCAGTCCCACCCGAAGATCGGTCTATGAGGTCTGAGCTCGCTCTGTAATGGGGAAGCCTGGCTGGGTGACCAGCAGACGACCGAGGTGAATTACACACACACACACACACACACACACACACCTTATCATGCCTGTTATGTTACTTCCCCTAAAACATATAAAATACCTTACTTTAATAGAGAGAGAGAAAGAGAAATAACCAAACTTTATGAAAACAAAGACAAGAATATCAACACTTCCCTGCCTGGACGAAATGAGCGATTGAGTTCCTTTATTTTGATATGATAATGAAACATGTGAAATTATACAAGAAACACTTTTCTTGATCTCAATTTAATTCTACGAGACGGAAGTTGATCTAAATATCTGAATTTGATATGAGCGAAAACACAAGAGAGAGAGAGAGAGAGAGAGAGAGAGAGAGAGAGAGAGAGAGAGAGAGAGAGAGAGAGAGAGCGTCCACAGCTAAACCACATTCTCCCTCCGATCTGTGGACCAAAACAAACATCACACACACACACACACACACACACACACACACACACACACACACACACACACACACACACACACGAATATTCTCGTAAATAAGAGATAAATAAAAGAAAGAAATAATGGCAAACAAATCAGGCAGTTAAGGCATGTGTCGGCAGTAACGAGAGAGAGAGAGAGAGAGAGAGAGAGAGAGAGAGAGAGAGAGAGAGAGAGAGAGAGAGAGAGAGAGAGAGAGAGAGCATGAGGATTTAGGAGTTTTATCAAAGTAACATTGGAAAAACTAATAGCTGCCATCTTCCACAATCATCTTCCTCTTTCTCCTTCTCCTTTCTTTATTCTCCTCCATCTACTTTAGTTAGTGTCGCTTATCGGTGTCATAAAGGCTAATAATTTTCTCTTCTGCTGTTAATTCCTCCTTTTGTACTTTTTTTGTGTTCCTCCTCCTTCTCCTCCTTTTCGTCCTTCTCTTTCATCTCTTCTCATTCAACACCTCCTGGTCCTCTGAGTCCGCTAATCCACTCCTCCTCCTCTTCCTCTTTCTCTTTTTAATCCACCACCTCCTTCTCCTCTTCCTCCTTCTCTGTCTTATCCTCCTCTGAGAGACAAATAATCCTCTTCCACTACCTCCAGCTGACCACATCCTCCTCCTCCTCCTCCTCCTCCACTACCATTGCCACACTCTCCACCTTTCTTTCGTATCTACACAAGATGGGAGAGAAATATTCCTAGCTCCTCCATGTCCTTTTTCATCTCTTACTCCACCTCCTCTTGTTCCACTATTACTTCTTTCATCTTCATCTACCATTTTTGTATCTGAATTCCTCCACTGATCTGAAAAAAATATGTACTCATTTCTTATATCCATCTTTTCCACATCGCCCATCTCCTCTATCATCACCACTGCCTCCACCTTTTCTTCCTCCTCCACCACCACTCTATCCTGTTTACCTCCCTCAAATCTTCCACAAATATTCCTTCACTACCTCCACCTTCTCTTCCACTACTAACCTCCACCTCTTTCAGTACAACTACTAATACATCCATCTGTTCCTTCTCATCCTCTATAACTTCTCACAAATACTCCACTTTCTTCACCTTCCATACGTAATCAGGAGCGTTACACCTCCCACCACACCCAACACGATTGAAGGAAAGAAAGTATCAGAAAAAAAGTATCAGAAAAAAAGTATCAGAAAAAGTATCAGGAAAAAAGTATCAGGAAAAAAGTATCAGGAAAAAAAAAAGTATCACGAAAATGTATCACGAAAAATGTATCAAGAAAAAAGTATCACGAAAAAGTAACAAAGATCTTGAATGCTATAGTTTTTTTTTTTTTTTTTCTCACTCTAATAGTGAAGATAATTGTACGCCACTCCAATAGTGAAGATGAGCGGAGGCCATTCTAATAGTGAAGACAAGTGTTCGCCACTCTAATGCCTCCATCTTTTCTTCCTCCTCCACCACCGCTACATCCTGCTTACCTTTCCCTCAAATCTTCCACAAATATTCCTTCACTACCTCCACCTACTCTTCCACTACTAACCTCCACCTCTTTCAGTACCACCACTAATACATCCACCTGTTCCTCCTCATCCTCTATAACTTCTCACAAATACTCCACTTTCTTTACCTTCCATACGTAATCAGGAGCGTTTCACCTCCCCACCACCCTAACACATCCATGGTTCCCCCAACACCCCGCCGCCGTGTTTACATTTTGCATTAACCAAGAGGGGTGAAAAATATCATCCCCAAGGAACCTCACACACTCGGGGCATTAACCATCTGTCTTTGAAACCTTACCCTCCCTCTCCCTCTCTCTTTCCCTCTCCTCACTGACCTAATTTCCATAAGGCCGGGAACCGTGAATAATAAGAGGGGAATATGAGTCTTCTATGAGTCTTCAGTTCTGTTTGGGTCTTGGGGTCTTTCCTCTCCAGATCTGCCTCGTTTTTTTTTTTTTCTCTCTTTTTTCTTTAAGGGTGTGGTGGTGGTGGTGGTGGTGGTGGTGGTGGTTGAAGGGAAGCAGGTGGGATTCCAAGCCACGGGAGCGACTTGCCGGAGGAAAGCTTGACCAAGTGACCGTAAGAAGGGAAAGGAGAGAGAGAGAGAGAGAGAGAGAGAGAGAGAGAGAGAGAGAGAGAGAGAGAGAGAGAGAGAGAGAGAGAGAGAGAGAGAAACAGAGCCAGAGAAACTGAGAGACGAACGGACAAGCAAACAGATAGACATACTAAACAGATAAAGAAACAGAAAGACAAGTATTGAAAAAAAAGGAGGACGAAAAGAAAAAGAAAACATCGGTAATAAACAAAAATTCTGCTTTAGGAGGACAAAATATACAAGAAAACGGAATAAAAAGGAAAAGAAAAGACAGGTTATTGACAGTCTGATGGGCAGAGTAAAGAGGAAAAACAAATGAACAAAAACGTAGGGCGCACAAAGGGAGAGAAAGCAATGTTTGTTAAGCGTAAAGGGAAACACAGAAGGCAGAAGATAAAGGAGGGAAGAAAGAGGGAGGTGAAATGCAATGTTTGTCTGAGTGAAAGGAAACGTATGAAAGGAAAAACAAAGGAAAAGAGAGAGAGAGAGAGAGAGAGAGAGAGAGAGAGAGAGAGAGAGAGAGAGAGAGAGAGAGAGAGAGAGAGAGAGAGAGAGAGAGAACAATGCTTCGAGGTGTGAGGGAATTCATACATAAGACAAAGAAAAGAGAAAAAAACGCAGAGAATTAAAAGCAATATTGAATAAAGAGAAGAGCGAAGAGAGAAGATAAGGCAGAAGAAGAAAGTCAAATTATATAGACAACTGGAAACTGAGACAAGGAAACAAAGCAAAACAAAACAACAGCAAAACAAACGAATAAAGACAACGGCGATAACAGTAAGAGCAACAACAACAACAACAACAACAACAACAACAACAACAACAATAACAGCGGCAGCAGCAACAAAAACAACAAACGAACAAACAACGTATAAAGTAAAAACATGCGAACACAACAAACTCAATAAAAACAACAAACAAAATAAGGAATAACACAGACCATTAATAATTCTGGCACATCAACGTCACCATCATCACCATCACCATCACCACCACCATCACCACCACCATCACCATCACCATTTCAATCTATTCACTCAGTTTGTTCCAGTCATCTACCAGACATCTGCCAAACTATCGCTGGCCACAACAAATCTCCTTATCCCATTTTTTTCATGTATTTCTCAGTTCCCATGCAGTTCTTCCCTGCGTCCTTTCATCCCGGCAAACTTTCCATTCCCTCACTAGGAGTATAGCGCTGGTGAAAAGAAAGATAGACAAATAACTAAAGAAATGAGAAGGTTTCGTTGGAGTTATCTATCATTAAATAAGGAAAAAATGGATATTAAAAAGGTATTAATCAAACAGTTTAGTATAATAACCTACAGGATTGAAAAAAAAAACCCCAGGATGTACAAAACTATAAGAGGTGGAACCGGTGGATGTAACATTAAATAAAGTAAAATAATCAAAAAGATATTAGTCAAACAGTTTACATACTACCCAACAAGACAGAAGTTTTCCATTCCCTCACCAGGAGTATAGCGCTGGTGAAAAGATAGATAGACAAATAACTAAAAAATGAGAAAATTGGAGTTAACTATCATTAAGTAAAGAAAAAATGCATATTAAAAAGGTATTGGTCAAACAGTCTACCATAATGACCCACAAGATTGAAAAAAAAACCAGGATGTACAAAACTATAGAGATGGAATCGGTGGACGTAACATTAAATAAAGTAAAATTCATCAAAAAGATATTAGTCAAACACTTTAGCATACTAACCAACGAGACAGAAAAAAAAAAAAAAACAGAATGGACACAACTAGATGAAGAGATGAAATGGAAAGACTTAATACTAAATAAAGAAAAATGCATCAAAAACATGTAGCATGATAACTTAAGACTGAAAAAAAAGCAAGATGAGCAAAAGCAGACGCGGAGATGGAATGGGAAGACCTAATACTAAACGAAGAGAACATATAAGACACTGATTAAACCTACTCGAACCCACCATAGGAACCTTCAGCGAGTAAAAAGAAGGGAGCATAAAGATGAGATAGAGAGACGGGGTGAGCCATTAGTCCAAAAGGTGCATGTTGAAAGGGGATATCAAAGAGGAGCCGTGATATTTAACCCTGGAATGAGGACTGGAAGGAGGGAAAGGAGATCATGGAAGGGGGTGGGATCTCAGGACGAACTTAACCTCCTTTGATCTCCTAAAGACGGGCAGGCCAATCTTACCTGCGATACACCTGATCTGAGGCCAGCGAGGAAAATGAAGGCCTGACGCAAAAGAGAGAAAAAAAAAGGAGGAAAAAAAATGAAGGGAGTAAGGTACAGAATGGATGAACGGGGAAACATGATAAGGTTTTTGAGGAGAGAATCTAAAGGTAAGGAAAATGTTTAAGGGAGGGAAAAATTGAGAGAAATGAGATAGATATTGGAGGAAAGGATAAGACACGATGATAAGGAGAGAATATAAAGGTGAAAAAAGATAGAAGAATGAACATAAAAGAAGTGGGGAGATAGGAAGGAAGAAAATGCAAGTCAAATACAAAAGGAAAGGCAAAAAAAAAAAAAAAGAAAAATGAGAGGAATGACATAGAAAAATGGGAGAGACAGAGGAGATAAGATTTTGAGAAAAGAATATAAAGGTGAGAAAGAAATTCTAGGAAGGAAAAAGATGGAGAAAGGTGAATACAAAGGAAAGAGGAAAGAGGAGGAAGAGGAGGAAGAAGAGGAGGTGAAATGAAATGGAAGGGCAAAAAGGGAAGAGGAAATTAAAAAGATTACAAAAAAGAATGGTAAAGAAATAGGAAATAGAAGGAAGAAGGGAGGAAGGAAAAATGCAAGATCGTCAGGAAGGAAGAGGAAAAACAGGTAGGAAGGAAAAAATGGAAGAAAACCAGGAGGTGAAGAATATGCAGGGAAGGCAAAGAGGCAAGAAGGATGCAGAGGTAGGAGGAGAAAGGAAGGAAGGAATGAGAGAAGGAAGGAAGGCAGGAAGGAAAGAAGGAAGGAAGAAGAAAAAGGACACAATCCCTTCCTATAGACAATACCAATCTCTCTCCCTCTCTGTCTCTCTCTCTCTCTCTCTCTCTCTCTCTCTCTCTCTCTCTCTCTCTCTCTCTCTCTCTCCACAGTTTTCCTTACTACTTAGGATGCCTTTCTCTTATCATTCAATTTAGTTTACTCCATTTCTCCCATTACTCTCTCTCTCTCTCTCTCTCTCTCTCTCTCTCTCTCTCTCTCTCTCTCTCTCTCTCTCTCTCTCTCTCTCTCTCTCTGTCATCCTTCATTACCTTAACCCAATTACAGTGACCGTACCAAAACCTTTCACTCGCTGGCCACACGTCGCGCAGGCAGAGAGCACCGGCCTGTCTATGCTCACTTGAACAGCGGCGCCGAGAGGAGGAGGAGGAGGAGGAGAAGGAGGAGGGAGGGGGTAGCTCTATTGATCCTCATGAGTAGAGCAGAGTGACCTGGCTTCTCTGTCTCCTCTCCTCTCCTCTCCTCTCCTCTTCTTTCCTCTCCTTTCCATGCAACATCATGTGTCACTCTTCCTCTCCTCCTCTCCTTTCCTCATGCTTCCCTCTCCTTTGTTTAAGTGCGTGTCAATTTCATTTTTCATATTACTTTGCGTAACTCGAGTTTAATATTTTTATTGAGTATAAAAACCGATTATTTTTTCTCTCTTGTCTTGTTATTTTTCTCTGTTTTTGTCTAATGTGATTTTTTTTGTTTAACTTATTTTTCTACTGAGGTTCAAAATGGATTTACTTTTTCTTCCTTCTCTCTTTTTTCTCTTCCATTTTTTCTTTCTTTCTTTTCTTCCTCTTTTACTTTGGATGAAAAACTCTTCCTGCTCGTCATATTTTATCACCTGTTGAGTGGACATTAGTGTTATTTTTCTTTCATCTTCCTTCATCTCCCATTCCTCCTCCTCTTCCTCCTCCTCCTCCTTGTACCACTTATTGCCATCATTGTCCCTCCATCACCTCCTCCCTACATCCTTCCCAGCCTCAATCCCGCCCACACTCCCCATCTACCCAATGTTTTCACCTTTCCCTTGTCTTATTATCACAGTTTGTCTCCTATCAAGTTGCTTCTCTCGCGTCATTCTTTCATACTTAGGCAAATGGGACCCGGGATGTTCTTTTTCTTTTATTAATATTTTTCCATTTTTCAAGGACGCAGCTTCTCGACCTCACCAACCATCAAAGGAATACGTACCACAAAAGATGATGAGTGTGTGAATAAGTTTACATAATAGAGAGTTTACGAGAGAGAGAGAGAGAGAGAGAGAGAGAGAGAGAGAGAGAGAGAGAGAGAGAGAGAGAGAGAGAGAGAGAGAGAGAGAGAGAGAGAGAGAGAGAGAGAGAGAGATATGTGCCTCTTATTTTTTCTTTCTTCTTTCTTTCATGGCTTTCCTTCTCTAACATCTTTCCTCTTCTCTATCTATTCCTTATATATTCTTTCCATCTTTTGTATTTTCTCCGTTTTCTTGCGATTTTTTTTTATCTCTTTCCTCACTGTCTTGCACGTTCCCTCCCTCCCTACCTCCTTTCTTCCTCCTTCCTCCCGTTCCTTCCTTTCTTTACATCGATTTCTTCCTTTATTCTCCTTTGTATACCAATGAAAAAGTGGAAATGAATAGAAAAATTGTATAAAAACGAGAGAAAAGTAGAATATCGCTGTCAACGTTTTGCTTTTATGTTTTGGCAATATTTTTTTTCACTAGTATATGGATAAAAAAAGAAAACGGAATGTAAGAAAGTGAAAGTTTTGTTGTCACTGAAAAAAATTGTAAACGTTTTATTTTGTTGTGCTTTTATCAATATGCATTTTATTTTACTGGCACACACACACACACACACACACACACACACACACACACACACACACACACACACACACACACACACACACACATAAAAAAAGAAAGTGACGATTTTGTTGACACCGAGGACTTAAATGAACAAATGCAGCTTCCGGAGAACAATTACAGTAAAGAAAAAAGAACTAAGAATATTTTCCATGATAATACTAAACATTAATGGTGACTTCCCTTTAACCACGAAC
Source organism: Portunus trituberculatus (assembly GCF_017591435.1). Lineage (NCBI taxonomy): Eukaryota > Metazoa > Arthropoda > Malacostraca > Decapoda > Portunidae > Portunus > Portunus trituberculatus. The sequence continues at coordinate 4,078,152 of NC_059303.1, forward strand.
GGTAATGATAATAGAAAAAAAAAAAACATTTACAGAAACCTTTTATCATAATTAATCAATGCTCTTTTGTTTTCTGGAAATACCACACGGAAACAAAGGGAATCTGATCTGTACTACAATATCACGTAGTTCTTTGTTCGTAATAATTGATAAACAACTATAGGAATCTCATGGTACTTAGCTCAGTGATGACTTTGCTCTCATAAATACGAAGGGAATGTAAGAAAGGAAAGATGGTCATATTTAAGACACAATTTCTAGAGTAATTTCACACACTTCACACTTCATCTTCTATGTAGTTACAAGTAATAACTAAATAAATAAATTGGTAGATAAATGAATATGAAAATAGATCAACGAACACATGCTTAAATGAAAAGAAAAGCTCACAATATTTAACCACGTGACACAATTCACACAATGAGAACTTTAGTCCGTGTATGAAAGGATGAAACAACACACACACCAACACACCAATCAACAAAAACACAAAGAAACACCCGAAGAATCCACACTACTTAACCCCGTGACACAAACCTCCTGGATCGTAAGAAACGCCCGAAGAATCCACACCATTTAACCCCGTGACGCAACTCTCTCGGGCCTTAAAAAACCCATGACACAAATTTCTCGGACCATAAAAAGAAACCTGATGAGTCTACTCTATTTAACCCCGTGACACAAACCTCCTGGACCGTAAGTTAAGCCAATGTACTGCAGAAGACATGTACGTAATTTTGTGTTAAGTCCAACATACAAGTCTGGCTTCAGTTGACACATTCCCAAGGTGCCGTGCTGGGTGTGTCCTCTCAAGTAGAGACCTTGCCACGTGGCATCACGAACCCATAGAAGATGACACCCCACAAGTCACCTGTTAACTAATACGGCTCTAGACAGCTTCTCTCTCTCCCTCCCTCTCCCTCCCTTTGACTTTCCATACTTTCAATGCTTCATCTCCTCCCTCTAATTCTCTCTCTCTCTCTCTCTCTCTCTCTCTCTCTCTCTCTCTCTCTCTCTCTCTCTCTCCGTGCAGGTGAAAGGAATAGACTCAATGTGGCTGTTGGTGGTGAGTCAATTGGGAAGTTTAAAGATTAGATCAATTAATTGGATGATTGATGGGAATATAGAAGTGTGCTTTGTAAGAAAATTGCCACATAAAGGCCTTGATGTTCTCTTTTTTGGTTTTCTTTATTTTCTTATGTTCCTTTGCTTGTTATAGACTGATGGATGGGTAGTTCGTTTATCCTGAATATTGTACATGAATATATACTAATTACTAAAAAAAAAACTGGTAAAAATTTAGAAATGTAGTTGATGACGTGTAGACATGATGGATTATTTCAGCTTCCCTTATTTTGTTATGTTGGTTACGGGCAGCAGACATAACATTCATATAGACCATCTTGTGTTTTTTCGCAACCTTAACTCATCTGATCTGTCAAGAATCTATAAGCTGCGACGTTTTGTTCAGAATTTCAGTAGATCAAAGGACTCAAGGACGAAAGAACATAAATATCAAGACTGAGAGAGCACAAAACACAGGAATGACTAAAAGTGACTCGGTTTCTCTCCAGTGTAGCGCATGGTGATCTCTTCTGTCTCCTGCCTTTACGATGCCCGGGGAAAGGTGGGCGGTGAGTTCTTTCCTATTTCTGTCCTCTTTTCTCCCACACAGTTTACCAATGGCAGTAAATCTATCAACCAGCTCCCTCGATACAGACCAACATATCTCCTAGTGTCTATTCTTCTTGTATATCTTTCCTTTCTTATTCTGTTCTCTTTCAGTTTTTCCAGGATTTCGTTTCTCCACATCTCCGTCTACATATTTTCTCTTCTAAATTCTGCCATACTTAAACAATTTCATAATTCAGCCTCTTTGTCTCAGTTTTTCTCTTCTTTTCCTTTAACTCATCATATTTTCTCACCTCACTCCTTTCTTTTTTTACTCTCATCTTTCAGTACTTCATCAATTCCTTTCCTCCACCTTTTCTCCCACTCATATTTCTATTATTACTCTCTCTACCTCTTAGTCCTCTCCACCATCGTGTCTCCCCTTCCTCTTTTCCCGTCACTCCCTCTTAGCCATATATAGTACAGCCTCTAAAGGTGTTACGGCCTGAGAGACGGCTCGTGGATGATGCGGGGCGGCGTTGCGTAAGTCGTATGGCCTGGCGCAGCACCGTCACAAAGAAGGGCAAACTCTCTTATTGTTCAGAATCCTCACACAGCAGCCAGGCAGTCATCAGTGAGGAGGATACGACGACAGGATGGAGAGGAACGCGTTTTTTCACACCCTTACCGCACGATCTCATTCCGGAGAACATTCCCGAGGGACTGGAGAGCTTCAGTGTAGGGTGTAGGACCTTCGAAACACTTCACTACATTCCAAAGGCTTCAGACGAAGTTAGATTACTTTTTAAGGGTGTTCTTGTAGTTTTAATGATGGGTTACTAAAATCTCTACATTATTAAAAGAAAAACCACTCTTTGGAACCTGCCAAATCATCTCTGGGTTTTAAAAACAGTGATGGTGAGAGAGGGCAAATATTGTTTTTTAAGGGTGTTTTTTACGGTTCTATTGACAGATTAATAAAATGTCTAAATCATCAACAGAAGAAACACTTTTTAGAACTTGGTTGATTATTTCTTTGGGCTTTGAAAATAGCGATGGTGAGAGACAGCAAATAGACTGATTTTTAAGGCAATTTTTTTACGGTTCTAATGACAGGTCAATAAAATCTCAACATCATTAAGATGAAAAAACATTCTGAAGAGCCTGGTTAATCGTCTCTTTGAGCTTTGAAAATGATAATGGTGAGAGCGAGCAAGTAAATTGTTTTTTAAGAATGTTTTTTTACGGTTCTAGTGACGGGCTAATACTCGTAAAATCTCTACATTTTTATAAGAAAACCCACTTTTTAAGAACCAAGATAATCATCACTGTGATCTTTGAAAATAGTCATGGTGAGAGACATATAAACCGGTTTTTAAGTTTGTTTTTACGGTTCTAATGACGGGTTAATAAAATCCCAACATCATTAAGAGGAAAAACACTCTTATGAACCTGTCTAATCATCTCTGTGACCTTTGAAAATAGTCGTGGTGAGAGAGAAAAGCGTTTCTGATATGGGCCCTAGATTCCGCCGGTTTATAGTACACACTCGGCAGGACTTTATCACCTATATACTGGACTGAAGCCTCGAGGATTGTAGACATCTCTGGTGTTTATTTCTGGCTACGTCTTACTGCTGTGATCGCCCTGCTCGTCTCCCAGGAAGTGTCACCTAACCTCTTGATGGCTCTGATCAGATTACTCCGGCCAAGAGTTTTATGTGCGTCCCTTTTCGTCTGTGTCGTGAGCGTCCCTCTTGTCTTCTGACGTTTCCATAAGACAGATGTTGGTGTTCATATGATATACAGGTAACTATAAAGGTAACTAAACAGATAACTAAAAACACAAGTAATTAAATAGATAACCAACTACACAAATAATCAAACAACTAAATAGATAACCAAACATACAGGTAACCACACAAATAACTAAACATAAAGATAACTATATATAATAAACACACAGGTAACAAAAAAGATAACTCAACACAGTGGTACTAAATATATAGAACACACAGGTAACGACACAAATAAATAAACACAAAGGTAACTATGTATATAACTCAACACACAGATAACAGAACAGATAACTTAACACACAGGTAACAGAACAGATAACTCAACACAGAAGTACAAAATAGATAACAGAACACACAGGTAACGACACAAATAACTTAATACAAAGGTAACTATGTATATAACTAAACACACAGATAACAGAACAGATAACTCAACACACAGGTAACAAAAAATGATAACAACCCAGAAGTACAAAATAGATAACAACACACAGGTAACAACACAAATAACAAAATAGGTAAACGTGCTCATTTTATCTTCGCGAAAGGAAGTCCAGTACAAATCCTCTGAGTGACGTCCTTTGATTCCGCGCAGCCAGGTGTTACTGAGGGGAGTAGTAATTCGCTTCTCTTGGCTGCTCCCCGCTTACCCTGCCGGCAGCTCGGGGAATGAAGCCTTAGGAACCTCGCGCCGGGGAAGAAAGAAGCCATGAATCATTGACGGTGGCACATGTAACTGGTTTGGCGACGCTACCTCCCTTCTCCTCTTTATTGCTATTTGTTTTCTCTTTTTCTTTTTTCTCTCCTTTCCATCCGCACTACTATCTATTTTCTCTTTCTTTCTTTTTTCTTTTTCTCCAGTTCCCTTCCTGATGCTGGAGGGAGGGAGGGAGGGAAAGAAGGAGGGAGGGAACGTGAGGGAGAGGGTGGAAGAAGTGGTATGCATGCAGTCACCCTCCCACCACCTGCCTTGTTCACGGGGAAATATTAAAGAGTTCTGTGTGTGTGTGTGTGTGTGTGTGTGTGTGTGTGTGTGTGTGTTTTATCCTATTTCTTTCTGCGGTAATATGGGGAGAACGAGAACGAAGATTAAAAAGAGAAGGCAATGCAATAAGAAAAGATAACAACGGTCACAACTACAGAATTAACACTTCTATATATATTTGGAATAGAAGTCGAACAAAATGTACTAAAATGCCTAAAGCAGCAGCAACAACAGAAAAACAACAACAATTACAACAAAAACAATAACAATGAAAACAAAACAATAAGTAGAAAATAAATAATAATAAGATAAAA